>NW_010516957.1:401-35949 GCF_000687285.1 Phaethon lepturus | reverse complement strand
AGCAGGAACAACAGATGACTAAATATCCCAACACATACCTCTATCCATGCAACTCCCAATCAAATTTTTTAATCAAAATTTTCTATTCAGAAAATAGCATTCTTCTTCCTCATTCTTTTCCTTTAATAATGGGTATAATCTTACTGTGATCACTGTACTTAGACATGAGAGATATAATGCTGTATCATCTCATTAAAACACACTTGAACAGGGATATCTGCCCTGTTAAAAGGAATAGAAGCAATTGTAGATTTCTCTTTGAAGTTGATACTAACTCCATTCTGCATTTTCTACTCAAGAAAATTCCCACGGTGAAAAACCTGACAGTCCTTGCTAAGCCCTTACTCCAGAGGTTGTATCAGATTAAGATAAAGACTTCAGTAAAGAGTATCTGGTTTGCTCAGCCTTGTACACAATATGCAAGGTCCCTCACAATTTGTTGGATTAACAAGGATGAGGCTTCTCAGTGCACATGATACTCCTTTATTTCATCATCTCGAACTTGACAGATTTGTGCAATATAAATGCTTTTCAATTGTCTTACTTGAAACTTCTCTAAAGCTCAAATAAACCGACAGCAGATATTTTTAAGGCACAATGCAAATATTCAATGCCACTGACAGCACGCTTCCACAGTTTTCTTTGTGTCTCGTGAAATCTCAATATATATTCACAGGGTCAGTTCAGCTGTGTGAATATTCTTATTCTGATTTCACTTAATTCTTGCCTTAATTACTTGACATTAAACAAAGCTTATAGTAGAGGATATAATCAGCTGAATAGCTCACAGTTTACTGCTGTGGACAAAAACTGTGATTGTCCAATACATACATAGGAGTCACAATTACACAGGTTATATTACTTGCAATTTTGTCTCTGGAAAAAGTGCTCTGAGAACACTGCATACAGTTCTGCTGCACATATTTCAAGACTAATGCTGAAAACGAAGGTGTATTCTTGGAATAACCACATGAGTGACTGGGGTTTGGATACATTGCCTATGTAACTTCTCAAAGAGAGTCTATTAACTGATGACTGGTTTGACCAAATGAATACTGTGATGTCTATCCAGAGAACAAATACTCTTCCATCGAGCTCAGTGGAAGTAAGACAACTTCCAAATGTTCAAAATCGACAACAGAAAAGTTGCATGGGATTCAGGTTTCTTCTGTTCAGATGCAGACATCTATAGTATGAATAGTAGCCTCGACTGTCTTTACAAGCTGTGAACAGCTATGAACATTTCTATCATATTAATTTTTTCATCTTAGGTAAATGAACTGTGCTCTGAAGGGCCTATCACTCTCCGCTGGAAAACTTGCTCAGTTGTAGATAGACATCTAAATTAAAGTTTGGTGAGAAGAACTCCTTCATTCATATTAGAAATGTCACACACCTTTCAACAGATATCAAAAGACTGTGATGGACTCTTCACTGATGCCTCTTCAAATAGAATAGGAAGCACTTCTTATACTGTACTCCCAAATTTAAACCAGAACTAATTCAGAATACTCCTATACCTTATGTCAGATATGAGGTGATCACAATGGTCTTATCTGACTTTAAAAAATGAATACAGTTGATTTAAATAAAAAGGAATTTCTAGAAACATTTTTTCATCAGCTTTACTTTGCTACTTTAAAATCATGCCTTGAAACAAGTATCATGATGTGCATAGCCAAACCTAGATCTTTTATTTCTGCTTCAACTCTTCAAATTCAATTTGGAGGTCTAGCAGAAATAAAACTAATTAATAATTAATTCCATTACAAAGTCTGTGTGAATGGACTTTTTGCAGAGAAAGAAAGGAGACCTGTATAAATAACTTCGTCACCAAACTTTTAGTACTATTGTCTTGATATTCTTACAGAATTGTTGTAATTGCATTTCACAGATGCATTAACCTTTTATTCTTTCCTGACAGCAATGCTTGTATGCTCATATGTTGGACAATACTATTTATTCATCCATTCAAAACACAGGTTTTCATTTCTGTCTTAGAAATCAAATTGTAGGAGAAAAAATGTCAGATGTAATCAAAACTGAGAACTTTATTGTCTTCTTTTCATATTACCCTTAATTCAAAAAAGTATTTCTCAATGTCATCTTCTGTTTAGCAGCCTTTATTATATGCCTACAGAATTCGCTACTCAGTGCTGAAATAATTCATTATATGTAAGACTTCAGTACAAGCTGCACTCATGCCAAAGGAGTTCTAACACCGAACATAAAAATGCTCTCTCCTGTCTAAAAATTAAAATGTGAATAAGTTTTCGGCTCGTAACCACACTAAATTATAAATGCAACAGAATGCATCACTTATTTAACATCAAAGTTCTTCATTCATTCATTAGTTGCAAATATTTTTGGCTCTCCCTTCAGTATTCTCACATGTCCATTCTTCCTCAGTTTTTTTCATTGAGCTTGCAGTTTAGGAGATGTATTATAGACTTTTAAACATACTGTAGGTGCAACTTTTTATGTCTTAAATCTACCATTTCAAATTGAATGGTTCAACTTCTTTTTTTGTAGTTATGTGGGAGTATCTGACTTAAACTCATAAGCGTGGAGCAGATCCAGAGGTGCTTTAGATACTCACACTCTCAGCTTCAAAGTAGTAATACAAGCTTCTGCTCACAACCATGTGGGACATGTTTAGCTCTGGGCACATTTCACTATGTAACCTATATATGGCCAATGAGAAAGACCTACTTCTTTCCATAACCTATTTTCCCCTTACAGAAAGAGTTTAAATTCCTATGAGTAATGAGAATCACATAAAATAATTTCAAAGCCAATTTTAAAATGAAAGAAGTTTGATTGAAATAAATTATTGAAATTATTTTGCTTACCTCTTATTCTCCTGTTTCTGTACTGGGAATCTATTGTTCTGAACTTGTAAGCATTAAGACATTTTCTGCCCTTTTCCTAAGTTTTGAAGACAGGCAGGTTTTCAGTATTTTCACCATTTTTAGGTATTGTTGGTTCCTGTTACATTTGTATGGGATGAGCTTTGATTCTGACCATGAAGACAGAGAAATCAAATAATCCAGGAGGGCCTGAAGGGGCAGAGGCAGACAGGCCACAGCTTGGTGTAAAACAGTTTCGTAGTATTATGGCAGTGATATGGCTCCTCTGGAATCCAAACGTGTCCAGCAGCTAGTACAGGAACCAGTGAGCTGTACAGCTCCAGCAAGGTAATGCTCCATAAGTAAGAATGAAATTTGTCTCTGCAGATTAACTTTTATAAAATTCTGTATATACTTAGTAGTAATATTCACCAAAAGTTTGAACTGTTATTTTTTTCCTTTTAAAGAACCAAGACAAAATAAGGAAAAAAATTGCTTTGGCTCCTAACATTGTCATAATCAGACACTAACTTAGTTGCATAATGGGTGATCTCATGGGACACTTCTAAGTAAAAATAAATGTCACTATATTGACTTATGCTTCTTCAAACTGAATTCAGGATACTACTGCGAACAATTGATTTGTTTTGTGTTTTTTTTGTAAACCAAATCTTTGGGATTCACAAATGTTTGAGTTCAAAAAGAGCAGCAAGATTGTTGTTTCTAGTCTTTTCTAGTATATCTATTCTGAAATCTATTTTATGATTATCTTTAAATGTCTTCCAAATTCTCTCCACACCATGCAAAGTTATCAATTTCTAGTAAGACTATCCAATCACCACATTGCCTGAAGAACTGTATTTCTATTAATGTTAATTTTGTCTTTCCAGTTTGAGGTATGGTTGAAGAAATCAGTAAATAAAAATAAAATAGGTTTATAGTTTAAGCTCCCTGTCCTGTTTTCTCTGGAACTTATTTAACTCCTAACCTTATTTTTTGTAAGTCACTAAAATGCAAAATATATACACAGCTGTCACTAACGTTTGACATATCCCATGAGAAAAGACTTTTTCCATTCCTGATATTTTACTGAAATGTATTTGTTTCATATTTTGACATTTATTTCACTAAAGTATGTGTTCAGTTTCTTCTAAAATCAGATTATTAGTCCCTAAGTTTTTTCTGTAAGCTTAGCCTTGCAAAGACTTTTGCTCATCCTTATCTTCATGCACTGGATATAGTCAAGGTTGAGTGGAAGTTATGCCATTGAATTCAGTGTGAGTAGGACAGGATAAAAAGGAAATTTTTACCACTTTGATGCCAAATTTTGCAATTCCCTTGCTTAATTTTAAGGCATTTCTGTGACTCCTGTGCCGTATTGCATTTTAAGGATAGAGATTTTTTGCCAAAACATGTCTTTACCTCTCTCTCAAGATGATAACTAACAAATTGAAGGGGAAAAAAAAAAAAAGAGGATGAATAGTCCTCTGTAGCCTCTTTTTTAAGAATAAGGAGATGAGGTCATTAGCTTGTGTCATTTTCTGAAATGACATTATTTAGAAAAGTTTTTTAAGGTTTTAGGGATTTTTCAATATGTTACCAAGATTAGACCTTCTTTTGAAATGGAATTGCCTTTGTTCTAGAGCTATTTGGGATAAAGAATTAAGATTGACTTACGCGAAAGGTATTGTTTTCCCTTAGGAAAAAAATTCCCTCAACAAAAAAGACAAGTAACAAAAAAATTAGATATTATTTGTTCTGTTACACTTGTTCCAAAACACATGGAATATGCAGTACAGCTACCCTAAACCACCTAATGATACTATATAGCTTGTACTTTACAAGGGCAAATATATTACATTTTTAGAAGTGGTTTTCATGGCAAATAGAAAAATGACTATTAGACATAAAGGAATTGGCAGAGAAGTTTTACTGGGGTCCAATGTCATAGGTATCAAATGACCAACAGAGGGTTAGTATGTATAGTATTGTTTCTATCTATACTGGACATAAGTGATATTTTTTTCTAGTGTGGACTCATAAATTACACAAGCGTTTTTACCTTTAAATTAATCCATTGGCATCTGCCTCACTTGTTGCACTTCAACAGGAAACATCTTCCTGTTGAAGACACAGAGCAACTCACAGCCCTCTTATCCATATATACTTTGTCACTGCATGGGGACAGGGCCATGGGAATGGCTTTTTACAGCTGGCAGTCAAAGATATTTTGCTGGACTTCCTCAGTACATGAACAAACTCAAGTGACGAAGCAGCTGGAAACAACATCACAATGAGT
Source organism: Phaethon lepturus (assembly GCF_000687285.1). NCBI lineage: Eukaryota > Metazoa > Chordata > Aves > Phaethontiformes > Phaethontidae > Phaethon > Phaethon lepturus. The sequence continues at coordinate 30,801 of NW_010516957.1, read as the reverse complement.
CCCAAAAATGGCCAAGCACAAACAGAGAAAATGTGTTCCTAAACTTCAAGTTTTCTTACTTAATGTGCTGTCTTCATAAAAACCTTTCAAAACATGTATATTTTCAAATTAAACTGGCATTTTGTGACATTTGAGTATCATCACATCCCAAAGATTCTTAACTCTCTGATAATCAACGCAAAGAAAAGTTAATGAGCCCAACATCCACTCACAGTATGAGTGTTTTCAACCCTTTTGCTCATTTAAAAAAAAGCCTTAAAGTAGCATAAATATACATGTTTATTTTTATAAGATATGCATATCATAATTACATATATGTTAAAATGAACCTCCTAAATTAGGTAGCTTATGTATTTATCTTCAGAGTAAAAGAGTTAAATTCAAGAACAGCAAGACAGAGGTAACTACAAGCCAGTCAGCCTCACCTTGACCCCTGGTAAGGTAGTGGAGCAAATGATCCTGGAGCCCTTTCCAAACATATGAAGAACAAGGTGATTGGAAGTAGTCAGCATGGATTTATGAAGGGAAAATCATGCCACAAGAACCTGAAAGCCTTCTATATGGTGAAATGACTAGCTCTGTGGATGAGGGGATACTTCTTATCTTGAATTTAGCAAGGCTATCAGCAGTGTCTCACATAATACTCTCAACAAACTGGTGAAGTGCAGGCTAAATCAGTGAACACTGAGGTGAGTTGAAAACTGGCTGAACAGTTTGGCTCAAATGGTTGTGGTCAGCAGCACAAAGACCAGCTGGAGGCCAGTCACTGGTGGTGTTTCCCAGGGGTCAGTACTGGGGCCAGTACTGGGGCCAGTACAGTTTAGCATCTTCAGCAATGACCTGGATGATGGGACAGAGTGCACCCTTAGCAAATTTGCAGATGATACAAACTTGGGAAGAGTAGTTGATATAGCAGATGCTTGTGCTGCCAAAGGGACCTTAACAGGCTAAGGAAATGGGCAAACAGTAATCTCAATAAATTCAAGAAAAGGAAATGCTAAACCCTGCACGTGGGAAGGCAGGCCAGGGGACGACTGGCTATGAAGCAGCTTTGCAGAGAAGGATCTGGCGATCCTAGTGGAAGAGCCAGCAACTGACATCAAGGGAGGCCAATAGCCTTTCCTGGGCTGAATCAGGAAGAGGATCGTATCACCTGCAGGTTGAATGTGTGATCCTTCCCCGCTCCTCAGCACTGGGGAGGCTGCAGGTGGAGTGCTGGGTCCAGTCCTGGGCTCCCTGGTACAAGAGGGCAATGAACATATTGAAATCAGTTGAGCACAGGGCCATGAAGATGATGAAGGGCTTGAAGCACATGAGCTACGTGGAAAGGCTGAGAGAGCTTGCATTGTTCAGCCTGGAGAAGATGCTCAGAGGCATCTTATCAATGTATATAAATACCTGATAAGTGCAGAAGTTAAGAATATGGAGCCAGAATCTTCTCAATAGTATCTGGAGAAAGGCCAAGTGGTGATGGGCCACTACGGAAATAGAGGAAATTCCATTAAAAAAAAGAAAAAAGAAATCATTGTAAGTGCAGTCAAACACTGGAGCAGTTTTCCCAGAGAGGTTGTGCAACCTCCACCCTTGAAGATATTCAATAACTGTCTGGACATGACCCTGAGCAGCCTGCTTTTCATGACTCCACTTAGAGCAGGAGGGGTTGGACAAAACAATCTCCAGAGGTCCCCTTCAACCTCACCTCAATTCTGCAATTCCATTCTTCAAGAATAAAATATTGTGCTGTAAGGTTATATCCCCTACATTGTAACACTCTGTGGGATTAATGATAAAGCAGCCTTTCCCCAGCTTGTGACTAAGAGACAGCTAAGAGTGGTCTTAAAATCCATGACCCAGGCATGGTGTGATGGTTGCCAGAGAGCATGGCACAGCAATGTCAGGAAAGTCAGCTCAGGTATCTCACAAATTAGAGAAGACTAGACTAGACTTTGCAAAACCTACATTAAGATCCGTTGAGCACTTTAGAAGATAAACGGTACAGACTGAGGAGTCAGGGGACTTCAGAAGAATCAGAAGACTCATTCACAGGTCTCGTAATTCATGCGAGTCTTTAAAACAAACTTTTCTCTTGTATTCATGTGATGTATTGCTTAGGCTAGAAAATTATGGTAGTTTAAAGCAAGGAAATATTACTTATTTTATACATTATCTGGTCTATCCAGTGTTTTAAAGTGTTAGATACAATTTTTCTAAGAAGTTAATGGCTTTAAATTCTAAAAACTTTTGAAAATATATTTAAAATTGCTGGCTTTATGATTACAAGCAATAATTTTCAGTTCTTATAGGCTTATAGACAAAAAAAGGTTGTATAGAAATTACTGGTATCCTGTGGAAGTTATTTGAATTTAAAGACATTTTCTGCAACTTTCCTCAGTAGTAAGATTTTCAAAGAAATCACTGGAAGTAATGGTTAAGAATTTAGAAACATTTTTCATTGCAATATTCACCTAAACCATTTTTCTGTCCGAAGTACTTCTTAACTTTTTGCTGAAAAAGAAATGTCACACATACTCATTTTTAATTAAAACCAGAATAATTCCTCAGACTAAGTATGCAATAAGCAACATATATATTGCTAATTGGAAACTTCCTGGAAAAAGTTTTATGTTGATACTATATTTATGATAAGACAATGTGATGACAATGTGTTGAATGCAAAGTATTTTGTTAGAAAATGCTAGGATTTCTGGCGACTCATAAGAAGTAACACCAGGGACATTTTGGAATTTTGGAATCTCCATTCCCATAGCACACAGGCTTGCTGCATCTACCCAAAACACAGCCACCTCATGCTCCATTGCCTTTGAAGTAACAAGGACTTAAGAATTCATACATTGTGTCAAATCAAAGATATATCCAGGCCAGGATCTGGTGGCCATTACTGACTGCACAGAAAAGAGTGAAATCAAAGCAAACATATTTGATGTTTTCCCTTAATATTGTCTCATCTTCCATCTATTTTCAGTTCAGGGATTTGATGAAGCAGATCGTTTTTCTATGTATTTACAAACATAAATGAATTTCTCTTCCATGAATTTGCCTGGCTATCCCCTTGAGTAAAAGTAAGTTTTTAAACGCCTATTTTGTGAGATACTGCAGAGTTCAGTGAGTTTCTGGTTTGCTGAAAATCTTGACAAAAAAGTTGAGCTCCTAAGAAGTATAAACTCTCTTGATACAGTATCAAAGTAAGGGTTAACGGAGCGCTAAAGCATTCATATTCAAAAATTCTAAAACTGACAGAATTTTTTTTGATGCAAGTCTTTTCCATAGATTTTACATCATCATAGCTTAAAATTTAGAACCATGTAAAATGTTCAAAGTCCCTACGTTTAAATAAAATTATAAAAACTAATCCTTAAATTTTTAACTTAGACATTGTAGTTTGATCCACCATTTATCTGTCATGTAATTTGATATATAATCATATACATTCTTATTCTTCTGTATTAGCACAATTTTAGTGAACAGAATTTCCATCATATTTGTTTCGTCTAATGCATTTCTAAGGTCCTCCTAGTCATGACTATGTCTGATGAATACTGTTGAAGTCCTATGATTGATGACTAAGTTAACAACTAAAAAATTTCATGGAATAATTCTGCAGGTTTCTTGCAGAATATTCAATATGGAAGGCATTGTTACTTTTTCATAGCTGAATTACAGTGCTTCAAAAGACTGAGCACTGAAAAAGCCCTTGCAAATATTTAATGACATCAATCTGCTAAAAACAGACACATACCTTAGGCTCCCATTGTTCCTTCTACCAAAACCAGTGTTATTTTTAGCATTTTCCCCTCATTTAACTAGAGTAAAAATAGTATTCCTTGCTGAAATAAATGTAATGATATACTCTCTAAATAATCTTTTTTCTTTCTTCCACCCTAACCTCAAACCTGATGAGTGGCTCCCGGAAAGCAAACTCTTCTCGGGAATGTTCACTGTTTAGAAACCAATTGAAAATGGGAAATTTCTTCATGCATAATTCCAAACTAAAACAGCTCTTCATGTCTTCCCAAGACTAAACATGTGCTCACACACAAAGTAACAGGAACTTGGACCACGGTTGACAAGAGCACCATCTGGTGACGCCTTCCTTTTTGTCACCTTGCCCTACTACCGTGCACTGAGGTCTCCTCCTCAGTTCGCGCTAGCGTGAGAAGAGAATCAGCAATTTTCAAAATCCCCTTGGATCTTCCATGTCCTAATAAAAAATGCTTCTTCAGGTACCTTAACTTTCAACTACACGTTCAAGTCTTGAATTCTTGTTCTGAAATGACTCTGTTCTTTTTCCTTCCCACTCAGGAATATTATGCCACCTGGCAAGGGTTTTCTCTTTTGACTTTTCCAGAACTGAATTTCCATGATCAGCTCCATTTTGATTTTACACAGAGTTCCAGGAAGCAATAACCTGGATATAAAAGGAGGAAGGCGTTATACACAGACTACCTGTGAAGAAAGCATTTCTGGAAATGCATGTTTTAGACTACAAAATTCACAAGGACAAGACGATTTTAAAAGGAAATGTAGATCAAGAAATCCTCCTCTATCAAGCATTTTCAAGTGTTTGCTTTTTTTTCACATTTTTTTCCCTAATCTAATAATTACTATGGCTGAAGATTGAACTGTGATGCAATTTATACTTCTAAAGATATTTTTTCCTCTCTTCTGAGGTCTTTTTCTAGCAAAGATTCTTTATTGAGACATAATCCATAACTCTCTGAAGTCAACAGCATCCTTAACGGGCTTTGCATCAGCCACTAATTTACTTAATATTTGCCTAAAGGACACAACGTTAACTGTAATTATTTTTTCTGTCATTAATAGCCAAGTGTATTCAAAATGTTCTAAAATGATTTTGTAAAAAATGTTATCTTTAGTTTTAAACAATGGGAAAGATTTTGATTAGTTTTATGATTACAAGAACCAATTAGCATGAAAGTAGGCTAAAAATTGCGAACATGCCTTTGATGAAGAAAACTTCTGGGCTCTCTGCCAATTTTAAAAGAAAAGAGGGAGGTTCAAGGTAAAGATGTTACTGTTTAGTGAGTGTCTGAGTCAGAATCTAGAAACAGAGACCCTTACATTTCGAGTCCTTATATATGCGGTCTTTCATTAAGTCTTGTATATCAAGTCTTAATGAAATTAAGCAGGGCAAAAATACAGCACTCAAAAAAGGAGATATTTCTGTAGCAGACAAAAATAAGATTGCAGATAGACAAAAATGGGCTACAGTACTTTTCAAAGTTTGAATACTCTTGCATATATTAGCATATATAAGTGTGCTGCTAAAATCACATATAAGTGTAATAACATATAAGTGTAATCACATATAAGTTTTATTTATAAGATTATATATACTACATTTATACATTATGTGTGGGTATATTTATATGTGTGTATATGTATGTACAAACACACAGACACACCCAGTATGTAATTATTTGGTATAAATCGTATATTGTGCATTTTTAATGGCCCTAAATAGTGTGTAGAGAAGAAAAATTCAAATAGGCACTAAATTAGCTTCGAGGCACTTCACATATGTTTTTGTTTATTTTTTTTCAGAAACAGCCAGGTACTTAAGAGTGTAGTCTTCTGAAGATAGTTGCACAGGGAACTACAAGCTTTTCAGGAAAAAAAAATAGCAAAGGTCTTAGCTGCTTTGCAAGGAATAGACATCTCTTATGGCCAGGAAGATATGTCACCATTTTGGGAACATAAACTGAAAACACCCTTTAGACTAAGATCCTGTGAAGCAGTACAGCTCTGTTCTCCTCCCGTCAGAGCAGAGGGTGTCAGGCTCCTCTGACAGAACAATTCTGCACTACAAAGGGAAGGAGGAAGCCTTTGTAATTAGAGCCCTTTTCTATTAAATATTTATACAATGTGAAAAAGTTGCAATAGGCAAAAAAGAGGGACTCACAAGGATACACAGCTTGATAATCAGATCTTTTCCTGGGACTGGATACAGAACAGAATGGTCCCACCAGATAGCTGAACAGCCTACTAACAATCTTAGACCCTTTTTGCTCAAGTCGTGTTCTACAAGTAACTGAGGAAATATTAGTGTAACTTTTTTTTATTGACTTTTAAAATTAATCCTTATTATTTTACAATTCTCCTGAAAAAGTGGTTCATGGCTGAAGAGCGTTTATTGCATTTTTAATCCATCATATGTACTGAAAAAAGAAAAAGTCCTCCACTGCATTTGAACAAGTAAATGCTTGAGACAAACTATGTACTTTATCCCTTTTAGGCCATAGTAAAATTTGCCATACAAAATAATGTTTTGTTTTATTTTCTTTTTTTAATCAGATTATTCAAAGCCTATAACAGCTCAAAGGAAATTAGATTAAGCTACAGAGCAATGTGAATATTTGCTATCTGGGTCTGTAACTACTATCTCAGAAGAAAGAAGAGGCAAATTGTATATTAAAAGTACACCGAATACTTGATATGATTAATGAACATGTACTACTTTTAATAATTAGAACTGTTATATGGTATTTTAATATATATCCAGTATTCTCAATAAAAATTGACCTAGAATTTACCAAACTATGTCAGGCAAGTTCTTTCGGAAACATAATATTTGGAAATGTTGTTGAAATAGCTTGTAACAGTATCAAACATGGGAAGTAATGAATGCAGAATTATTCTACCACAAATCACTTGTGGCAAAATACGACAGTGATCCAATCTATTACCTCTTTTACTTGAAACTCCAAGCAAGGGCCTCCATTTATTATCCTTGATTATCCATGTGTGGCTGCTTAGTTGAATGGATTGCTGTTAGAAATAATCTGTTAAAGGCTCTGTGTCTCAGAGACCTCCCAAGCAGTTCAAAAAAGATTTACAATCACATATAATATCAAAATTAGGCCCCCAGGTTGCATCCTAGATCTTTCCATTTATTATATAAATAATAGATTCAAGATGTAATTTCTTGGTAACTTTTCAAAAAGTAGAATATTTCATGTGAGAAATCTACAGCTTGCTCACTTGGAGAAATGACATTTCAAGAGAACCGTTCATTTTGGGGGTTTTTTTGACCTGAAGGGTGATCCAGAAGGTGCAAACAAAGAAAGTTTAATTATAACAATAGCCCCTTATGAAACAGCTAGCAGAAATGGTCAGTTACTTCAGGAACAATAGACTGTCCTTTCTGCTATGTATGAACATAACATGAGTGTGCCTCATCTGCTGTACTTCCAGATCAAGAACTCCATAGTTCCCTAAAATTTATAAGAAAGGCTGCCTGTAGTTTGTTTTTCCAGAACTAAGTGATATTTTACCCAGTGGCTTCTCAGTTATTTGAACAACTGGAGATGAAACTCTGCCTTTTACAAGTGCACTATGGACCACCAAGTCACCACTCCATTGCTCAACATAAAACAAACACTTCACTTTCTTAAGTCATTATGGCACAGATATCCCTGCAGAGAAATTTCAAGTTACAATAATAACCATCACATAGTTAGAATGGCTGATGAAAATTATTTCTAACCTTAGATTTTTATATACACATCGCTTGAATCACAATAGACTTTCTTCACCTGATTCCTACATCTCACTCCTTCAAAGAACTAAAAATTTACTTTGCTGGCAGTGCTAAGCATGACAGATGAGGCCTCGCTCTATTTCCATATTGCTGTAAACTAGCAGTAGCTTGTGGAACAATGGGTTTACACTGCTGTAAAACTGATGTAAGTGGGATAAGCAGGCAACAAGGCTCGGCATCCCATATGAAAATGCTTGGAACTCCTCCAACAAAAAGGTCATGCTTCAGAAGACAAGCTTAGTCTTTAGATGATGGTAATGGATGCTATAAAACCATAAAATGCTCTGCATAGACAAAATTCACACTGGCACAGAGGCTGAGATCGACACATTTGTGACCTCAACACTTGCCTGCTGTAACAATGTCTAAACTACCAACCTTGAAGGAACTCCTACTGCTAAAGGAAAAACAATGTGTTCAATTCATAGAAGCATGTTTACAATATAGGTGCTTGGGTACCGTGAAGGTGGACAAGGTATAATGTAAGTAGAACCAGCTGCATTGCTGTGGAGCTCTGTCTTCTATACTAGCTTCATGCTAAACGTTGAGTGAAACCTAGGGTAAAGAATTGTGCAGTCATGATACTCAGAAATATTCCCAAGACTAACCAATGAGATTGCAACTTCCTTAATCACCACAGTCTCTGAGGAAATTCGCAATATACTCCACAATAAATGTCTAAGTAAGTGAAAGGAACAAGAATGAAGACAGAAGAGGACAGTGCTACCTCAATCTGGATCTCAGTGCTATGTGTGAACTCCAGGACAAAACACATTTTTCTCTTTTTAGTTCACACACACACACGTACACAGAGAGGGGAAAAAAAACTAGCTTTCATTTTAATCAAGTGTTCAAAGTACTGAGAAGCCACAGTGGACCATGTGTGTATATTTGCATAGTTTCAGGACAGGACTCCCATTGAGAACAAGAGATGCACAGAATGAATGTCAGAAATGTTCATACTTTATAGAACCAGTATTTCATATTGGGAATTTAAAAATAGAGAAAGACTACCTCTGTATAAAACGCAAATGGAAAAAAAGACTTAAAGAAACAAAAGAAAAAAAAGTAAGATTTATTCTTTAGTAACTTCTGAATATTACTGAAAAATAGCAAAACTGGGATATTGCTTATGATTTAAGACATCCACATTTCAGTAGCTAGCACACTAAATTGATAATTGTTCACAAAAAATACCTAAAACATATCTGTTGGTTTTACATGTACCGGTAAAAGAGAACTGGCACCATAAAATACTAAACCCCAGAAGTTTTTAGCTTTTCTGTCACATCTCAGTGCATTTAATATCCTTCTGTCATATTATTTATGACTTCACAAAGAAACCAGTTATTTCCCATTATCTCTTCAATAAATAAGTAAAGCAGAGCATGTCGCAGTGCTACAATTCGTTAATGAGATGCCTACAAAATCGTCACGCTGTCTAGTCTCAGAAGCTTGCACAGCATCTAACTATTAGAGTTCGCCTCAGTCCTGAAGAGTAATTGCATTTTTTACACATTGATATGTTCCAACCTGACGGATGAGACACACATTTTGTAGTGGATTACATAAAGTAAGTAAACCATTCCATGACACATTTAACATTTAAAAAACCAAAAATTCTAGCAGTGTTTTCAGCTTTCATTAACATTTCCACCAGTCTATCGTAAGAGAGTTGCCTTCCTTTCTGATAAGAAAAGCAGGTCAAAACTTTTAGTTTGGATTTCATGTGGGAAAATTCCAACACTCCAGTCCCGATTCGAATGAGTTCTTTTAAAGTTATGAACTATGACATAGAAATGTTAGATTATGTACTGTAAGACATAACTAGAATGCTGACCTAAAGACGGCTGAAGAAAATGAAAGTCTTTCCATTAGCTCCTGTGGGCTTTGCCTCCAAACCCAAATGCTGGTAGAAATAATTAACTTTTCCAATGTTTATCTGTATTGCTGCTTGGAAAAAAAATGCACAAGTGAAAATTGTTTCTCTTTTGTATTAGATCAATAAGACTGTCACAAATGAAAAGAAAGTAGCATGAAATTACTTCTACATTTAGGAAGACAAATTATTTACCATTTTTTTTCAAATACAGCAAGTATAGTTTCCGCTGTAGTTTCTAGTGGCTTTTTTTATCATAAGATGTACTGTTCACCGTGTATATTTCTTTAGTCTTACTTGCTGTAGGTTCTCTCATTTCATTACATTATAGTACAGTTCTATAATATTCCTCTACATCTTTTTTCTTCTAGCAATATTTTATAACTTGGAATATCATTTCAGCTGTGTTTTCCACTGTTTATTACACGCACTATCAAGAACAGATTTAAATGTTGTGAATTTTGTATGTTTTCCCATTTTCTATTCAATTAGCAGAAAAATATTTACCCAGGACTCTTTAAAAATGTGTGCAGTGGCTATTGTAATATAACCATAATACCCCAAGAGAATATGAATACACAAATTTTTCTGAGGTGACCTGTTCAATATATTCTATGTCCTTGCCCCTGAGAAAGACGCTGGCTGTTTGAGTGGACAATGCCATTAGGAAAAAGCATTTTAGGAAAAGAAGCTTGAAAAGGGAATAAGGAGCCGTTAAACAGCATTAGATCATTACACAGAACAAGACCACAAATCTGAAGAAAAAAAAAAGCAAACCCACAAAAAGAAAAAGAATTCATAGCTCTGACATCATGGTCAGTTCATTGTGCTGTCCTGGAATGGGATTCAGGTAGAAAGTGAAGACACTTTTGGTGTGTGCATGTGGGTTTTTTCACGAGTTACTGTTGAAGCTCCCACTGCAGTCAATGAGTCTAGAGAGAGATTTAGGTCACCTGGAAGTAGACACATATATTTGAGCATCTCACATAGGCTCATATTTAGATGGTCCTGATTTTTGTTCTCTTTTTCTTCAAGTATGTGATTCAAGAGGAACAAAATAAAAATCATCATTATTTATATATGAGATAAGGAAAAAGATATTTCTCAGACAGAAAAGAAAATCAGACATAAGGTAATTGGCAAAATCCCTGGAAGAGTAAATGACATCAGAAAAACTTTTTTAGTCAACAGTCTATCTCAGGCAATGAGGATAAAGATATCTGTTTATCCACAGAAGTCATTTACACATGTTATATGATTACTGTTTAATAAGCCATTTCCTTCCAAGAAACAGTTGTGAATATGCATAAAGTCACTCATGCAGTGCATCCATGCCAACAGAGCTGCAACGTGCTCTTAAAGGCAATAAAACCTAAGAATAAAACCCACTCTCTCTCAGTCATTCTTCCAGGATTTTCAGAGTATTGGCATTTATACCTCACATCAGAAAAAAAAAAACCAAAAAAAAACTGCAAGTTTATTTGTTTTTCATTAAACAAATTATTTAGCTAATGGTCTTCATGTATGGGAGGAACCTAAGAAAGTGTGAGCCTTCTCAGTGGGAGTGATGGATTTTAACGTGGAAAGGCAAGCAAGCATAGAAGTGCATATAATAATCATTGTGCTGTTGATATGTATGGGTCTTAGCCAGCCATTCATTTTAACTGATTGCTTGACATATTCTTGTTAGGGAACTGAGTATTTCTTTGTTATGCCCATTTTATATATGATGATATCCTGATATAGTTAAGCAGGACAATCCCAAAATATAGGCAAAACTTATCAGTTTAAATATCCTTTATACCAGCAGGATAATGAGGAGATAAAATGTATGTCACATTTTTCACTGACTATTTTAGTAAACAGATCAAACAACAGATAAAACCTTTATTGCTCTAAATAGCACTGTTATACCAGTCCAAAATTAGTTACATCAGGTTCTGGCTGTCACGCTCTCTGATGCTATTAATGTGTGACATCCTTTCAAGGTTCCCTGAAAGTTTCTGTGAGTTAACAACTTTGGTAAGTTAAGAAAAAAAATATGCCAACCTGTTTCCCTTTTAGCTGTAAAAAACTCTGAGCAAATTCCCTACTCCAGTGTTGATTATGACCAATTTCTGTGAAGTACCTGGTTACGGATCCCACGTATGACTCAACCTCCATGTTACCAGAGGAGATGTTGTATTATTTGCTTCCCATAAAGAGTTTCCTCTTCATAAATTGTGGACAGAATAAACCTGTTATTTTAGAAGTTGGAATCTATTATCTTACTGTTTTTCTGATGATGAAACTATGCTTCAATAAATATAACTAAACTCTGTCTTTTGTTTTTTTAACCTTATCTCTATATAAGGTACTGATAGCAACACAAGTATTGCAGAAATCCCTGTTGCACTGCCATGGAGTTTGGTTTAAATCCTCAGAGTTTGAGAGAAATCAAACAAATAATTATTGTCCTGGTCTACATTTTGCTAGATGCTTTGCTAGATGCATTTTGCTAAATGCTTGATGCAAAGTCCTCTCAGGTCAAATCCAAGTTTCTAATTGATTTCCATGGGCTTTGGATCAAGTGAATAGCACTAAATCCTGCAAGGCATTCAGCACTCCCAAGTGCTGCAGCATTTATTCATCTTCCATTGAAATGCTTATTAAGTTTAAGTATTTTGAAGCTGACGTAAGTTCTCATCACCTTGTAGATTATGACCTTTGATTATATAAATAGCCGAACAAAGTAGAGATGTAAGAAATAACTGTGAGTTTAAAGCGGCTGTATTCCTATTTGCACAGTTCTCAAGCTCCATGATATTCTTGGACCCTCTGCACCTTTGGTACTTAAGAATAGTTGTCTTTTATCCATTGCCTACGGTTCTTTGAAAGAATTTAGGAAAAAAGTATAAACCAGTTTATTTCTCTAAACTAAGCCTGATCCAACCCACATTTAAGTCACTTCCATTAATTGAGAACATGAGAGGGTGAGAAGAAGGAGCCATTTAGCACAATGCCCCATCAGTGGCCAGCAATAAAGGACATGGGTAGGACATAAGCAAAGGCAAGAATACATGATACTTCCCCCATTTACCTTCTCAGCTTTCAGCAACCTGCAGCTTAAGGACTTCCTAAGGCAGATGTTGTATCTTTTGTATGTGATATGCATTGGTGGATATTTTGGCATTAATTTTTCTCATTGTTTTTTTCAGTCAAGACACAATGGAACAGCAATAGCTGGAATGTGGCCTTTCATCATAAGATGAAATTGTTCTCTCATAGCATTGTTTCTTAAAAATATTCTCCATTCCACGTATGGATGAAAAGTCAAAATTGCTTTGAATTGAAATCCCAAAAGCAATTCAGATCAAACAATACAAATTTGTCATTTCATTTTGAATTTTTCTTCTACATTTCTAAAAAAAAAGAATAAAGAATAAGTGGTTTTCATTCATAGGCTTTTGGAAACAGGAAATTAATAATTATATTTTCCAGCTATATGAGGTTTCCCTTGGAAAAAGTTCTAGATATTTAATTGAACATATTCACCTTATCTTGATATTATCTTTGATTGCAAAAGTTCTTGGCACTTTTTATAATTCCCTGATCAATTTCAGTAAACAGAATCAGTAAATAAGTTACCAATTCTTATATTATAGTAATGAAAACTTGTGAACAGGTATACTGCTCTTCTACCTCGCACCACAAACCTGCTGTAGTGAACCTGAGTGGGAGACCACAGTACATGGAAGAGTTAGTGATGCACACAACAGTGAGACTGGGTAAGCGTAGTCGGCCTGTGCTGCATGTCCATCCTGGCCTTCAGGCTGTGCTGTGCTGCACAAGTACCTGCTCTGCAGGATCAACCTGACCAGATCCTTGTAACAGAGTAGCCTGAAGGCAACTCAGTACCAGTGATTACATCACCTGTGTGGCCTTACCTTCATCTAAGCGTGGTGCAAGAAGTTCTCATGAGAACATCCTTTACAAATAGAGTTGTTTTATTGAAAAAAAAAAAAATTATGATAGCACAAAGGACCAAAAAGGAGGATCTTCTCTCTATGGACAGGGTCTGTGCAGCATGCCATGTGAAAATCCATCCAATGCTACATGAATGCATGGTTCCCAGCATCTGAAGGGACATAAGTTATACTAGCAATCCATATTCCTCTTTTATTCTAGCTTATTAAAACAGCTATTTTATTAAGACATTTGTGGATGGGCCTTTCTTGTTGAGATCCAGAAAGAATCCTGCACTCTCTCACCTCACATCCCACCACATAAGCCCGGCACAGAACACCAGTCACTATCAGGCTGCTCTCTTGAAGGACTAGCAATTCAAATTTCTAATGCTGTCTTCATCTATTTTTCTCTAGCAAACTAGTTAGGTAAATAATTTCTCTGCAGACATGTTGCATGGGTCCCTGTTATTGATTTTTTTCTTAAGACAGTGCAAAAGTGGTTGATATATTAAAAATATAACTTCAAGTCTCAAAATAATGTAAATAAACTTCTGTATTGGGTTTGTGTGGCAAGGTTTTGGTAGTGGTGGGGGTGGGGCCACAGAGTTGACTTCTGTGAGAAGTTGATAGAAGCCTTTCCTATGTCCAACAGAGCCAATGCCAGCCGGCTCCAAGATGGACCCACCACTAGCCAAGGCCGAGCCCATCAGTGACGGTGGTAGCACCTCTGGGATAACATAGTTAAGAAAGGGGAAAAAAAAAGAACTGGGCAACGGCAATCAGAAGAGAGGAGTGAGAATATGTGAGAGGAACAGCTCTGCAGACACCCAGGTCAGAGCAGAAGGAGGGGCAGAAGGGGCTCCAGGCACCAGACCTGAGATTCCCTTGTACCCTATGGGGAAGACCACAGTGAGGCAGGCTGTGCCCCTGCAGCCCATGAAGCTCCATGCTGGAGCAGATCTCCACCTGCAGCCTGGGGAGGATTCCATGCCAGAGCACATAGATGTCCAAAAGGAGGCTGTGACCTCAGGGGAAGCCCATGCTGGAGCAAGTTCCTGGCAGGACCTGTGGACCCATGGAGGGAGGAGCCCAGGCTGGAGCAGGTTTGCTGGCAGGACTTGTGACTCCATGGGGGACCCACACTGGAGCAGTCTGTTCCTGAGGGACCGCACCCTGTGGAAGGGACTGGACTAGTTTGTGAAAAACTGCAGCCCATGAGTAGGACTCACATTGAAGAAGTTTGTGGAGGTCTGTCTCCTGTGGGAGGGAACCCCCTCCTGGAGCAGGGGAAGAGTTTGTGGAGTCCTCCCCCTGAGGGGGAGGGAGGAGCAGACACAACGTGTGATGAACTGACCACAAGCCCCATTCCCCATCCCCCTGCACCACTGGGGTGGGAAGAAGTAGAGAATTTGGGAGTAAAGTTAAGCCCAGGAAGAAGGGAAGGGTGGCAGGAAGGTCTTTTTAAGATTTGGTTTTATTTCTCATTATCCTACTCTGATTTTGATTGGCAATAAATTAAACTATTTCCCCCAGCTGAGGAGAGAGTGTGACAGAAAGGCTTTGGTGGGAACCAGGCATCCAGCCAGGGTCAACCCACCACATCTTCATACAAGGACTTGTTCCAAGGACAACTTAGAATTAAGCAAGCAGCTTAAGAAAGAGCCTACATTCTCTCCCATCATCATCATCACTCTTCAAGCTTGTAAAAAGCATTTACTTCAACAGTAAATAGGAGAAGTACTATTTTTAATATAATGAAATCAAAATTAATTTTCCCAAATTATGAAATAAACAATGTTGCCTCTCAAAGGAGAAGCAATCTTTCTGTAGATTCGTAGTATCATAGAATCATAGAATTGAGTACAACTCCCTACTCCTCGCAGGACTACCTAAAACTAAATCAAATGACTAAGAGCATTGTCCAGATGCTCCTTGAACTCTGACAGGCTTGGTGCTGTGACCAGTTCCTTGGGGAACTGACCACCCTTTCAGTGAAGAATCTTTTCCTAATGTCCAATCTGAACTTCCCCAGCCGCAGCTTCATCCCATTTCCTCCTGTCCTATTGCTGGTCACCAGAGAAGAGAGATGAGTGCCTCCCCCTCTGCTGCCCCCTGGAGGAAGTTGTAGACTGCAGTGATGTCACCCTTTAGCCTTTCTTCTCCAAGCTGAACAAGCCAAGTGACCTCAGCTGCTTCTTCCAAGTCTTGCCCTTGAGACCTTTCACCATCTTGATCACCCTCCTCTGGATGCACTCCAATAGTTGGATGTACTTCTTATACTGAGGCACCCACTACACTGCACCTGTAGTGGTGCAGTGGTGCAGGGTAGGACTTTTGCTTTGGAACTTGTTTGGAAGTTTATGATAAAGCTGCCCAGTTGAGGGAAAAAAAAAGAGGAAATATTATTTCTTCTGCAGTTTATTAATCTCTTTGCACACACAAAAAAAGTTTAATATGCCATGTAACGCATAAAGGAACATATTTTAATGAAATCTTACACAGAAGAGAAACATACTGAAAGAAATGTGGTTATTTCACACTAGTATAGAACTGTACTAGCTGGCAAATTTGAGATTTGCTGCTCTGGAAAAGCAGAACATGAAGATGAACAAAAACGAGCTAGGCCGATTTCATACCAAATTAAAGAATTTCCTCACCAGAGAGATTGGTATGATTTGCAGATAAGTGAACAAAGTTCAGAAGACAAATGAGAAAGACATAAACACTGAAGCAGTTTTGACTTGGACTTGATGATCTTGAAGGTCCTTTCCAACCTTAGTGATTCTGTGATTCTGTGTGACCCTCTCTCATGGCCCTCAAGCTTCTGCAGTGCTCCAGTCTGGAGGCAGCTTTAAAGAAAATGGTAGTTTTTAAACTGAATTAAATATGAAAATGAATGCTGCAATGAGGAGAGTGTCCCTGCTGAAATTTATTTTAGTGTGTCTCCAAGATTTTCAGTCTGCTTCAGAGCTGCATTGACATTGATGCATTGACAATGCCTAACTGCTGTCTAGAGCTCTGACACCTCCTAGAAGACGCTAGAATAAAGGCATGGGGGAATATGCCTAACACCTCTAACATTTAAAAATGGACAGTGGTGAAAGAGTTAACAAAACCAACATGTAAATCAGCCTTTAGATTTCCCATTCAGAACAACAGGAAGAGTTTACAACCCTTTGAAGTTAAGGTTTTCAAGCTCTCCATATCTTAATCCAAAAGCATTGCTATTTGAAGAATTACTTCTTTCCTGCAGAAAATTACAGTGGGTGTTTACTTCAATGTTTCTTTCTGTTTTCTAGAGGTTTCTTCTAAACCAGCAGAAACATTAGAACTCATTATTTTTTTCAAATGTAAGTATTTTTTGGTATTGTTTGGAAAAGGCAAAAAAATTGGCAAACACACTGAAGTGGCTTTAAGGGTTACATAAAACAAGAATATTTTGAGTTTAAATGTGGCAGACACATTACTTTTTTGATAAAGTGGTAACTGTGATCAAATCCCAAGTACGTACGGCCTTTCAGAGTTATACAGCTAGGAACAAGGAGACTAGACCAAACCAGCTAGACACGGAGACTGGGATTTATCTCATCCATTTGACTTGGTATTTAAATACTTAAGTGTCTGCTAATCATAATGAAATGTATTTATACTCAGTGCAGAG
Organism: Phaethon lepturus; assembly: GCF_000687285.1. Lineage (NCBI taxonomy): Eukaryota > Metazoa > Chordata > Aves > Phaethontiformes > Phaethontidae > Phaethon > Phaethon lepturus. Next base: position 13,735 of record NW_010516957.1, on the reverse strand, counting down.
GAATGAGCACCTATCCAGATGCCTGCTTCTCTTCATTACCTCCTAAGTGAGATAAGGATGACAAGTTCAGAAAGATTTAACTTTTGGAGGAGTAAGTTAAGGCTTATAAATACCTCCCAGAGATGGTAAGCTACTGGCAGAGAAATAAGTTTGATTTCCACCTCCAGGTTCTTCTATAGTAATTCTATTGTACAATATGTCCTGATTGTCTCCTTTAAAATAAGGTTGTCATAGAATCATAGCATGGTTTGGGTTGGAAGGAACCTTAAAGGTCATCCAGTTCCAACCCCCCTGCTATGGGCTGGAACACCTTCCGCTAGACCAGGTTGTTCAAAGCCCCATCCAGCCTGGCCTTCAACCTTCCAGGGATGGGGCATCCTATTCTAGTGCCTCACCAACCTCATAGTGAGGAATTTCTCCCTTATAGATAATGTAAGTTTACCCTCTTTAAGTTTAAAGCCATTACTCCTTGTCCGATCACTGCACGTCCTTGTAAAAAGTCCCTCTCCAGCTTTCTTCTAGGTTTCCTTCAGGTACTGGAAGGCTGCTACAAGGTCTCCCCAGAGCCTTCTCTTCTCCAGGCTGAAAAACCCCAGCTCTCTCAGCCTGTGCTCACAGGAGAGGTGCTCCAGCCCTCTGTTTATTTTTGTGACCCTCCTCTGGACCCACTCCAACAGGTCCATGTCTTTCCTGTGTTGAGGGCTCCAGAGCTGGACGCAGGACTCCAGGTGGGGTCTCACCAGAGTGGAGCACAGGGGCAGAATCACCTCCCTTGACCTGCTCATCAAGCTTCTTTTGATGCAATCCAGGATACGTCCTACTTGACTCCTTTAAAAGAGTTGTATGACCTGATTGTCTCCTTTAAAAACCCACACACCTAAGATACGATTTATAAATTCTATAGCTATATCCTTCCACACAAACATAGGGACTGGGAAAAGAACTGTATACAGGCAACACGAAAGGCTTATTTAAGGAAACCTTTCTGCTGTATTTGGATTTGTTTGCTTTGAAAACAAAGGAACTTCTGAGTATAGCTAGTGAGCTGGAAAATAGGCATTAGAAAGTATATTAAGGAAGAAGATATGTCACTGACACTAAAGAGATGAACCAACCTGTTTTCAGCCTTTTGCTATGAGTATCTTTCAAATCCGCTTATGTGGATCCAAATCCATAGTTCAAACCATTGTCCTGTCCAGTATTCCACATCATCTAGCACTTTTCTCTGTATTTATTTAATTTGTTTGTGAAGGTGTAGCAAACAGTGCACACTACATGTAGTGGCTACACAGAGAAATAGGGAAAGCTCATATACCTTCTGGAAAAGTGTTGCAAAACCCGCAACCTCTTTGCTACTGCCTGGCGAAGCCCGCTGTACATCCACTCCATGGATCACTGCCTGACAGACATCGTGCTGTACTCATGGCGTGAAGAGAGCTCGGGGCAGACAGTGGCCAGAAGGCAGTTCCATCCAAAAGGATTTGTGAAGTTCACTCCAGGCACTCTTTTCCTGACTTATCCTAGAGGCCTGAAACAAAACTGGTTCCTATCTCCCACTCCCACAACTAGGTTTTTATCTTACATGTGTGCACTGCTGCTCAAAGGTGTCTGTATTTTAAAATCATTGGTCGCGTGTGCCAGACACAACCAGTCGGCATCATCTGTGGTTTGCAGCTGTGCCTGTCCCCAGAGGAGGAGAGAGGCTGCCACAGCTCTGCTGGTACAGCAAGAGGCTGAACAGTGCTGAAGGGCTCACCAGCATGACTAGCAACATTGCTTCTCCCATGAATGATTTACTGCATTAAATTTCAATAGTTTGGGCCTTGGAAGGAAGAAACTGTAAGTTAAAAGAATGATAATGGTTGCAGTCTTTCAGCAGCTACCATTTCTGCAATGATCTTGGAAAGAGGCGCCAGAAGTAGCACATGATCCAAGAAGGACAGCATACGTGTCATGTATTACACTTTTTTTGTAATAAGCTTCCTTTATAATATTTATCTCTAAAATTCAGCACCTTTTGACACAGATTAACAATCTATAGGTTGATTACTGTTTTCACAAGCAATCAGATAAAACTTGAGCTTCCCTTTCACTTGGCAAAATAACTAATACTGAGCTTGTCAAATCATTAAGCCAGTCTGTGGTTAGATTTACTCTAAACTAACCCATCTGTGGGGAAGGTATATTTGTACTCTTTGAAGTTTTCCATCCAGGTGCCAAAAAGTAAATACCAACTAAATTCTCAATCACTGTTGAGTTTACAATGCAAATATTCAGATTTTCAGTTTTTATAAATACATATAAAATAAACACAAGAAATAGCTGCGGACCCTAAGCAGGGCCATCATGAGAACAGAAGAGGGAAGAGAGGCAGCTGCTGCTTAGGGAGGAGGAAGAAGAAAAACTCATAAACGTGGTGGTAACAACCCGATCCCTATCCCTGACTGAGCTGTGAGATATGTGAAAGGATTTCAGCCATTGTCCAGGTGAGCACATTGTCACCTGGCTGCTCTGATGCTGGGACAAGAGGGATACTGACCTGAAATTAGAGGGTAAGGAAGCCAAGCAGCTGGGATCCCTTTCTAGCTCTGTGTATAAGTGTATCTGTGTATAAGTGTTATAAGTCTGTATCCATGTCTCATCATAGATTTGATCAACTGATGTAAACAAATGCATCAAAAACCAAAGACAACCAAAAAGCTTAGAAAAGCTAAAAATTCTCAATTCTATAAGTGATACAAGATACTGTGGTATTTAAATTACAAAGCTGCTGTTAAAAAGAGTTGTTACTAAAGATTTTTTGGTATTGCTGTGCTTTCAATAAAAAGGCCACAATTCTTAACCTGCTATTTACCAACAGTGAAGTGATTAGATATCCTAAAACAAAAAAGTATATACCCTCTCCACAGTCAGATGTGGAAAGCATCTTCAAACCTCCACGCTTTTCATTCCTCTGTGAGAAGCAGGAGAGTTTGGGGACCAGCATGTTGCAGCTGTAATCCACCATGTCAAAGAGCATCAATTTTGTTCCTAAGCAACCCTGCACAGTGCAGTAGTTGCTGTCCATAGCTGATAAGGATGCTCAGGGAATTGTTAACTGGCTGCAAGTGGGAGAGATGAAAGTTGCAGAAACTGAAAGTGAGGCCATTAACACAGTAATAAAATTCCTCTTTTATAAAAAAAGGGGGAGATGAACAGTAACAACAATGAAAAGTTAAGGATCCCACTCACTTTACATATGCACTCATACAGAAAACCCTTTTGGTTCATCTTACTGAAAGAAGCAATGAGTTAGGATGCAGCAGACACTTTGAGACTCTGAGCTGTTACACAATGTTAAATTACATCTTTCAAAACCTCACAGTCTGCCTCTCAGCCATCTACGAGGAATGCCTCGATGGCCAAGCTCGCAAGTGATAATGTGAAAGACTGTTCCCTGTGTATCAGCCAAAACATTTTGAGAATCAGCCAGTACAATGCAAAAAAAAAACCCCATGTCTCTGGATAAACATCTGAAGAAAGTTGGGGTTTGTCCTCAAAATCTTTTTTTTTTTTCCCAAACTAGAAATTAATCAAAGCATGTTAATGTATTATCATAAAATTAGATCATTATAAGTATATTCATGGAGTTTCACTTTTTTTTTTTATCCAAGCTGATTTAAAACTGTAGTAGAATATACTCACTTTATTTTAATTTACCGAAGTACTCAAACTAATTAAATAAATTCCTAGAAGTTTATAGTGTCTGTTAATACCATAAGAAGTTTTATCTAAGGAAACTGAGTCTTCAATAATTAGTGAAATTTGTTTATGCAGATAGAGATTTTATAACTTTTTTGATTTTATGTTCATATTATGTTAAATTAGATCATATTTTGAAAAAAATGTACAAGTGTTCATAATATTGGGAGTTCTGCTTCATATGTTAATTTTTGATATGAAGTTTTAGTGCAAGCAGTAGTTAGAACAAAGCTGAGCTAGACACCATCTGGTTAAGAGTCAACTCACAAATCACTCCTTAAAGAGAAAGAACTGTGATACAAGATGCTTACCTCAAGAAAGTAACTTTTTATATAAAGAATCAGGAAAAATTAGGGAAATGTGTTTTAAAGATGTTTCATTTAGGAACACAGATTAAGGTAAAAATCAAATAGCAGAGCTATAAACCATGTTTACAGTGGTCATATTACTGCAAAAAAGAAAAAGCAAATGCAGGCAAAGTACTTCTCAAACTTCCCACTTAAGTTTACAAACAATATACATTAAAAAATCAAATAAAGACAAAATAAAAATTTGAGAAGGAGATGAATTTACAGTGGTCAAAATTGAGAATTACAGTTTACCTTTTTTTACCACACATCACCATCTTAACAAATTTACTATATATAAGCTAAATATGAGACCTATTGAAACCCTTAAATCCTCAGGTTGGATGTTTCTTTGAAAAAATGGAATCTCCTACCTGACAGTGTTTTATAATTTTGCACCCGGTTTCTAAAAACATTTTCATTAATTTAACAATATCTGCATGTTATAACTCACTTTTCTTACATATCTTTTCATGCTGAACTCTTGGTTTGAAAAACACAGTGACAGAAAATTAGGATCAAAAAAATATATTTTCCCCTGGATGCTTTACATGACTCTTTCAGTTATATTACCCTTTTTTTTCCCCTTGAATTACTTATTCCTCTTTCCTAAGAGTACGATGCACACAACACACTATCCCCTTCCACAGTGTTATGTGCATATAGGGCATATTGTATTTTAACAAGGCCTGAACCCTTCTAAGATCCACCTGATTCTGACAGAGGTAGGACATACCAAGTCTCAGTACAGTGCTCCACTTACCTTAGCAGTTACTCTTGTGCACATTAAAGCTGTTTTCTAAGGTGACTACGTACCTAGTTTCTCCGCTTACTTGCTTTCAGCTGTTCTCCTTTGTGTTTCTAAGCACCTAAGCCTCTTTGAGAATTCAAGCTGGGCGCCTATCTGAATCCCCAGATACCTAAATGCCTTTAAAAATCTTCCTTGCAGTGTTTGGCTCCTATAAACTAATAAATCCGGGAGATCTCTGTGTCTGTAGGACTCGACTTTACCGTTAAGCCAACCAGATCAAAGAAACCACTAACATGGATAAAACCGAAAAATCAGGGATGAAATGCAAAATACTTCTCCTAAATACTTTAAATATGCAAAATTTGACGTTGTTCATATTAATAAAATTTCTGGAGGTTTTTAGGCAATCTCCCATTTTCTATAACAGTGCAGGATCAAGCCCTAATTACCTACATTTACACAGTGGCTCCAAAGGCTTTTACCTTCAGGACGGAGACCTGCAGACAAGTAGGGAACAATACTGCGCAGTGGAATATAAGAAAGGAACCTGTTTTTCTAAACACACAAAGAACATGATTCCTTATATGAATAATATCTTTGTATCTTTAATATTTACACAGATAGCAGTTTTTTAATGTTTTGTAAGTGCACTTAAGTGCTAGAATCTGAACCGATGGCAGCAGAAACTCTGTACTGATGACTGGGTACATTAAGATATGCCTTCTAATAATATATAAGGTGTGTCTACACTGGTGTGAGAAAAAGAGTGCACTCTCAGCTGAATTATAACAGAGCCGAACCTTGTTGGATTTTTTTTTTTTAAATGAAGCTAAAATATTCTAGGACTGATGTATTGGTCACATGATCTTCATATGTGCTCATGTTTAAACCTAAGCCTTCATACACCAAATACCTGAGTAAATATTTGTATCCAGTATTTTTCTACAGAAGAACACTTACATCTGTTGCACATCAGCTGCTCTAGTCAAAAGCACTATTTTGTATTTCATCTCAATTCACATTTATTTAAGTCTATGCTGTGGAAATAATGCAAATTTCTTTGTGTACTTTAGTGAAAATGGATTTTTTTTGTCAAAACGAAACTCACAACTTTTTTACTTAATAAGGGAATTATAAAATATTACCAGAGGCACATAAAGATCAAAATCATATGCTTCAGCAAAAAGTACTGAAAAAATAATGGTAGAATTTAGGCTGCTAATTGTGATAGGGGTTGAAGTCCAAGCATGACAACTATTATTGTTACGGGAAATGTAGCATAGAACCATCATTTCAAAGCACCGTCTATGAATTTAAAAACCTTTCCTCCACTGCATGAGCAATGCAGAAAAAAGATGTTTTAAAGACTATGTCTTGCACAAAAATCTGTGCTCCCATCTATTGCCCAATAAATGATAGGTACAGAAATATACAGAATCTTTTCCATCACTGTCAGCTCTGTTGTCAGGTAACTGATGAAATCTGATAAGGCTGAATCTAAACTTTGTTTCTGTATTTCTAATTTATATTCTCTCTTTTGAACAATCTCTGAACCAGATTCTTCTCTCATCAGCTTACCATGATGCAAGCTATGAACTGCTGCCAGTAGACTATAATGGTGTAAAAATCAAATAACAAAATAGTTCATTAGACTTTCTGTCAAATGTCTGAAAAGTTAATTGTCATCCTGAAGTTGCAAGATGTTCTCAACTTATTTTGGATGATTTTATTTCTGCAGTATTTCTAAGTTCCCATGTTCAGAAATAGGGTTTCCATTTCCAGATTTTTTTTTGCACAGTAGCACTAATACTATATTTATAGATTTACATGGCTTTTATATAGCAAATTTTTCTTCTTAGACAGAGGCACAATGATGTCAGTCAAGTATAGATAGTCATCACTCAGTTTGAACTTCTTGGGTTCGATCAGTTAAGGATTTTACTAAAATCACAATATACACTGAGGATTAGTTGAATGATAGGCCATAATTAATAGATCAGACACCAGTCACAATTACTCTCTGAGTCAATTTGTTCTGCTGTACTAAGTCAGCATATTTCTTTGCTACATCCTGGCCCACACCAGTCTGATTGTTCTTATTCTCAACTCACAATAACAACAAGGAAACAAAATTCTATGTTTCCACCAAAGGAGCAAGTAAATTAGATTCTGAGCAGAAAGATCTTTTTGCTAAGCATCACCTTCATGCTCTTCATAACTGAAGTAAGGAAATTCATGCTCAAGAAAAATAAGCAAAGTAAGCTAACTCCTGTTCCTCTAAGAGATCTTCAGGATTTTTTTTGAAAAGGAAAGCTGGTCCCCAGTGCAACTGAGTAAGAATATAATGACTCCTGTTCTCTGTCAAGCCAACAGCAGCCCAATACAGTTTCGGTAATCTTTTTTATTAGAGAACAAATAACTTATTTTTTTACTGCCATCAAAGTGACCCTTACTTTTGAGTATTTCAAATTCTCCCTGGAGCCTTTTTGAATATCTTGTAATGTGCTTTGAAGGTGATTACACTACCCTTTGTCCCTCCTCTGTTATACAGTATTCTAACTATTCAGGCTAAACGTCTTTACTGTGAAGAGAAAATAGATTGAGACATCAAACACATTTGTAAAATACAAAATTCACTAGGTTGTATACAGGAATATAAAAATGGAAAAATGCTATTGGAAACAGGGTTGAAAATATCAAACACAAAATGAATGAATGGCCAATATGTAGGTACAATATACAGAAATAATATTACAACTTTGTTAATCTTTATCTTTATAATATTTATCATAAAATTATTTCCAAACTTTTAATGAAATTGTTCATAAAACAAAAATTTCTAATTTTGTGCTCTCAGATTTTATTGAAGTAAATTTTTAATACAATTTCTGAAGAGATGGATGTTTTCAAACTAGCACACAGAGACCATAAGAAACTAAAGGCACTCACAATGGTCAGAAAAGCGAGATAAGATAATGGGTTAAACAACATTTGGGAAAAAAGTGATGCTGAGGAAATTTTATGATGCTCATAATGAAAAAATCTATCAAACAAAGGTCAGAAAAAAAACCTGTTGTGAGGAACATTCAGGTCAAATGAATGACAATGATGATGAATGAAAGATTTGATCTACTGGTGAAGGATGAATGAGGAATCTGGAACAAAGAAGCAGAAAAAATAAAGCCAGAAGAGTCTTAATACGAACGTTAAACTTGTCTTGAACTAGAGAGGAAAGGTGCCAAGCTAGCAGACAAATCCCCAAACAGGAAGACTATGGAAAGAGGTAGTTTGAAAGAAAAGTGAAGAAAACCAATAGATGGAATATACCCATGGGGATACAATAAGAATGGAAAAAGAGTGGAGATGGGAGAGAATAGAATGTGGAGGAAAATGGAGTCTATTGCCTACTTCCCTGTTCACTGTTTGAGGCTTTCTGTTGTCACATCCAGCCACCTGTTTGATTATAAAGTCTTCAGGGAATTTGATATATCTTAGATGGGATTTATCATACGTATGGGCTATATTAACAAATAATGAAAATGAAGAGTTGTTTCATCTTTTTCTGGAAGACAGACCTCTAGTTTACACAATCAAAGCAATTAAATGAATAGTCGTGTTTAAGCTTCCGTTCATAAAGTACTGTGCTTATCTACAAAAGTATTGTATGACTTGACAAAGCTACACAATGTAAAGCCTATAAATACAGAAGTTTAATATAGCAGTGAGATTGCTTTACAACTACAACAGAAGAGCACTGTGTTCCTTATTTAAAGTATAATATCTTTATAAAAAATAAACTATGCTATAGCTCTGCCTGATTTGGGAACAAATATTATCCTTACACGACCAAAACCCTTCCAGCTATTCAACCTCATCTGTTGGCTACTGATGGAGAAGAAATAAAGTTATTAGATTATCATGTTATAAGGCGACAGCAGAAAGTGACATAGCTTTGTCATTGTGGTTGTAGAAGTTCACAAACCCCCATGTAAGTCTGTCAGCCCTAATTCAATAGACCTGAGCTTTTTTTCTCTGCCAGGTTTTACACTACCCTGTTTCTTGACCTTCATGCCCCTAACTTCTATGCTTTTCATTGTTATCTTGAATTTCCACAAACTGCTTTGTGACCTCTTTCAATTTTATTCCTTTGTCTCTTCTTGTCCCTATTTTACTTTTGTTTTTGGTACAATTAATACTGATAAAACACTAATTTGAAATTTTAAATCAGACAGCTCAGGTTCTGGCAGAGTACATGCTGTTATTCTAGAGTAATCTTTCTCTTCTCTCTCTCTCTCTCATTCAGCTTTTATCTCTTTCTCACTCTCTCTCTCTTCCTTTCCTTTCTTCCTTTTCTTTCATATAACTTCTCTAAGTACAACTATGTACTACTTGAGCTGAGCAGTCAAGAACAGTTAATAGCTGGGATATCCTTGGGTGCTAAAATGTAGTAATATTTGAAGTCACTGGCACTCTGAAGAGGAAAATGTATTCTATGTTTTTTAAAGACACTTTAATTGCTCAGGAATCATGCAGAACTGAGAAATACAGCTCTGCTTCCAAGATAATAAATTCCCAAATTGCAAAGGTTGCTTACTCAATACCTTTGCTATCTAGCGAAATATGAGAATGACACCAAGACTTTAACTTTGTTAATCTATTATTCGGTATTAACTCTTATGTACTTCTGTAGTATTTCACATAACCTGCTGTGTGCTACTGTCATTTAAAACATAAAGACTTCATCTAGCTTTGTTGCTAAAAGAAGAAAGTTGTTCATACAGAGTCCATTTATATAGCACTAATTCAGCTAAAACTAAAATTAATAATGAACTGGAGGTTTGTATTAGTAAACAGATGAAAAGCTTTAGCACAGAGCAAAAGTAGCAGTACTAATTACAATCAGCTTTCACTGACTGTTGCTGCTTGTCCTTGTAATTTCCCTCTCTTTTTGTGCAATTATTCTATCAACTAAAAAGTGTTCAAAGCTTTTATTATGTTAATTCTATTTCAATTGTTCATGTATATTTAACATTTAAACATAATCTTTATATGGTTATCATGATGTTATTAAAAGGACATCATCTAGCTAATGCATTGATTAAAGATTTCCCAGAAATTTGTGATGTCTGTCATAGCTTCATTTACAATCATACCTTAACTTCTGAGGGTGAAGCTTTGGATCTCTGTACAACCTTCTCAAAACTTTCTCTGTGCAAACTACATCAAAAAAGGAGTCAAGTATGAGTGTATTCTTTTTAACCCTTTTTCTTCCCCTCAGGACCTAAACACTGTATGGCTGTGTGCTTGAAAATATGTTCTTAGGCTCTATTAAAAAAGATTTTTAATGATGTTCAAATCTCATCAGTACTTTTGAAGATTTTACTCAGACTAATACCTCAAAACCTGTAACTTTAGAATAATACTTTTGTGTGTGTGTGTGTGTGTGTGAAAGAAACAGACAAATCATAACAATGCCAAAAGATACCATACCCAGGTCATAATCAATTACGAACCGGCCAGAAAACTGAAGACAAAACTATGTTCAGTACCATGGACAAGTACCGCCCAAACAGTCCATAACAGCGAAAGCAACTTACTCAAAACATACCTTTTGTTACAAAAAACACAGACCAGCTCCTGCTCTTTTATAACAACATTATACATTCTAAATATCAGTACATTCTTAAAACCTAATTTGCTGAAATCATCACAGTTCAAAATAAAAATATGTGGCAAAAAGTATCAGCATTGGAAAATACAGGATTATGGAATTAGTTAGCATGTATAACTTGTTCCTTCTGCTAATTTGTCCCTTCAGTCTGTCAGTACCAGAAGAAAATGAAAAAAAACCCTAAAACTCAGGAACCTAAAAAGCAGATTATAATCCCCAAAGCTCTTGTCATTCCTTTTTAGCATAACTTGCCCTTACAAGTAGTATGAAACATTTACAGTGCACTATATTTATCTTCATTTGTTATATCACGCTGAAGATAAAAGACCTGTATAAAAAATGGTGGTGTAAGACAGTCCCTTTATCTTTTTCAATATTTTGTATGTGCATTTCCCAACTAAATTACAATTGCACATAATAAATCAACTTCTTCATAATAGTTTAACAATGCACTTTCATTTTGTTCAATTTAAAAGTTATACATGTTTCATAAACCTCAACAGTCCCAACAAAATGTGGAAAAAGTTTGACTAATAAAATGATGGGTTTTGTCTTCTTGAAAGTGAAAAGTTTGCCTTTTAATATCTGTAATTACTAAATAACTAGACAATTTCTAAGGAATCAACAAATTTTCAGTTTCATAGATGATACTCTACAGCTCAAAATTAAGAACGGGGAAAAAAAATTGACTTCTCAAATTAGTCAACCTTCTAAATCCCTGTTATAAGTACAGACAAATGCATTTTACAACTTGGTGCGCAGAATCAGCTGATACAATATGACTCTGGTATCAGAGACTTTGTAAAATAATACTATCTCTCACCTTTCCACTAAACCACATTGGGTCTAATGCCAGCAATGGTATTTTTTAACTCCCAGTTCTCTGGAAGAATTTATATTGTCATTAGAATTATGTTTTAAGACATATGCTTGCTCTGTGATATGTCTCACACTTCCTCAGATCATCTTCCAGAGTCTGTCACCGGTCAGTGTAGCTTGACACTTGTCATTTACAAGTTACAGGTCCATGGAAATCAAAGGAAATTTATCCAGTGTCTTAAATAACTTCACGAATAACTTTTGTGAAGATTAAGGTATCTATACCTGTTTTATTTTCATGAAAACAAATCACTTTGTAATACCAAACTCAATATCCAAGTCTACATCAATACATCACTTCAAACAAAATGGCAGATCAACATACTTTGATGCATGATCAAATTAAAAGATGGCACTTGGGTTCTCCTTATAATTATCACTATTTTAGCAACACTGTAACAAGTCCTGTCCGTAAACATATTACCCTATTAAAAATCCAGTGATAACTCACAGATATTCATAAAGTATTCCAACTGCACTATCCAAAACCAAATAAAATGTTAGAGAAAAGTGCAAAGAACCCAAGAGGTTTCAAGATTTTGTTTTATTTTGTTTTGTTGTTTGCTTTTCAGTTTATCTGCCATTTTGGGGTCTGTGTTATTTTAACTTCAGCAACACCTTGAACTCACTTGCATGTGTAAAACATTTAGAAAGGAGTGATGAATCGTATTCATAAAGTTCTGTTGAAAAACCTTACCCCCGCGTTTTTTCTATCAACATTTTTTTAAATTGAGTATTTACCGTTTGTGCCAACACACTTGTTGCAATGTTGGCTGTAACCAAACACCAGCTGCACTTACCCCAGTGTTGTCATGGTGACAATGGTGTACCAGAAGGCTGCAGGGATGCTGGTGAACTTGCTGGCTGATGAACCTTTCTCTGCATAGTACATGACTGTGGCAAATATGATGATGGCCATAGTGAGTGAGAAGAGGAGGAAGCCTAACTCCGAGGCACAGCTTTTCAGGGTATAGCCCAGGATGCGCAGCCCCTGTGAGTGGCGGGAAAACTTAAAGATCCTGAAGACCCGAAAGACTCGTAGTGTCACAAAAGCCCCACTGACATCCTCGTTATCTGTCATCACCAGACCAATGTAATACGGCATGATGGCGACCACATCAATGATACTCATGACACTGCGCACAAATTTGTAGCGACTAGGGGCCGCCAGCAGGCGTAGGAGATATTCAACTGTGAAGATCATGACACAGGCAGTATCCAGACAGAAGAAAGCCACAGCATAGCGCTCTCCACAGGGCAGCTCCTTGATGCGACCTGGGCTTACCCCACAGGGCACTGTCTCCACCACATTGGCAATAACAGAGACGGCAATGAAGAAACCAGTGACATAGTAGAAGACCAGAGCCAGTGTACTGGTGTGTGGGTTTTCAAAGGCCCGCCACATCCTCTGCCGAGCTGTCATTGAGGGCAGGGAGCTTTCAGCTGCATGATCCTGATCTTTTTTGCTCGGCATGCTCACGCCGGCGATCCTTATACTCCTCGTAACAGCAGTCACCAATGATCTCCGGGATGATGCCAAAGAAGGCCAGCTCCTCATCGTAAGCTGAGATGCACTCCTGGCGGGGATAATGAAGCTTCCCAGTACGGTAGAAGTTGAGAATGTGCCGGAAAATGTCAGGGTCCCGATCAAAAAAGTACTGCTGTGTCTCAGGATGGTAGAAGAAGTCCCGCTCCGAACTGCCCAACAGAGTGTCAGGGTAACGCTCTAAGGTGTCCAGCCATGTCTGGAACTGGATGCCACTCACATTCAGCACAATCAGAGAGTCCTGGCTTCGCTTCCTCTCCTGCCGCGGAGCAGCTGGCATGGGACCTGTGGCCACTGGCATCCATCCTATGGCTGCTGCCCTGGCAAAGGGTAACCAAGCTGCTACTCCTGCTGCCATGGTACCAAACAACTAATACAGCTGAGGGAGTCAATCTAGAG
>NW_010516957.1:0-385 GCF_000687285.1 Phaethon lepturus | reverse complement strand
CCGCCCCAGCCACTAAAAGAGAGCGGGAAAAGAAAAACACAAATGTGCACACACTTTTGAGGCAACAGAATTTCTGAACATTGTTGCAATTCTTCAGTATTAACCAAAAATCTTTTTGCTTCCTTTTTGTTGCCTCTCCTTTTTCACCCCAGAATATCTTTTCCAGGGGCTGGTTAGCCAGTCAGGACAATAAATCAGAACACTTGGAAATCAACGTATCCAAAGCAGCTACTCTAGCAGCCAGATCCTTTGGATACAAGGTCCACGCGAGGCCCCTGGATGGAAGCAGCGGTCCACAGAGCACTAACCCCAGGAGCCGCCTAGTAGCTCTGGTGCAGCGGTGCAGCCACCTGGAAGGAGATTTTCTTCCACGCGCGATGCAGCC
>NW_010516956.1:0-3047 GCF_000687285.1 Phaethon lepturus | reverse complement strand
AAAACAAGAGATTCATTCACTACTTCCCATCAACAGGCAAATGTTTAGCCATCTCCAAGAAAGCAGGGCTCCATCACACCTAACGGTTACTTGGGAAGACAAATGCCATAATTCTGAATGTCCCCTCCTCATCCCTCCTTCTTCTCCCAGCTTTTATTGCTGAGCATGACATCATATGGTATGGAATATCCCTTTGGTCAGTTGGGGTCAGCTGTCCCAGCTGTGTGCCCTCCCAACTTCTTGTGCACCCCCAGCCTACTCGCTGGTGGGGTGGCGTGAGAAGTAGAAAAGGCTTTGACTCTGTGTAAGCACTGGTCAACAGTAAGTAAAACATCCCTGTAATATCATCTTTCAGCACAAATCCAAAACATAGCCCCATACTAGCTACTGTGAAGAAAAGTAACTCTACCCTAGCCAAAACCAGCACAATTCTGTTTGTATAACCTATGGACATCACTTATATCACCTAACTTTAAACACTTAATTTAGGACGCTATGTCCTGTAGGTACTCAGCAGTGAGTGGAAGCAGACAGGATCCTCTATGAAAGCATTTAGGGGCTGTCTTCAGGAGGAGCCTTATTAATCTGCCTTGACTGTAAGGGGAGTCTAGAAAGAGAATAATTTCCTAATGTAGGTGGTTCCCAATGGGTTTTTAACACAGGCACAGCATGGTGCTGATGTATACGCTGTTAGTCCCTCAATCTCAGAATCCTCAGCAGTTAGAGGCACCTGGGAAGGCAGTACTTATCTGGGAAGGGAGGGGAAGAGGAGCACCTGAAAAGTGTTGTGTTTGGAATAGGTATGTTTGGGAGAAGCAGAGACCTGCTGTCCAAGAGGAAGGCAGTCCTGGAGCAGGTAATATTTCAGGTCTGATGTCTGTACTAAAGCAACTGAGGATGTGCTAACTGAAGTTCTGGGACAAGAGCAGATATCAATAAGAACTGCTCGCCTGGTTGTTTGTATGCCAATTCCACAGCACTGGACAGGAATGTCAGACAGTTGGCTTGTGAAGTTTAGTTTCATCTGTTTCTGTTGTTTGAGAGGGAGAGGTGGCATCCTGCTGCAGGCAATGGGAGCCAAATGGGAGCCAAAGGATGGCAACTAAACCTGGCAATGCAACAAGAATCCATCTTTCTTTTGTGCAAAATGAAGATGCAAAATAACATTCCTGTAAAAACTAAAAGTCCAGATGCCAAACCATACTCTCCTCTATAGAATAAGCAAAATCAAAACCTGCGTACAGTCATGGAAAAAATAAAAGGTGTGTTTTCAGTGTACACACAACCATTAAAGAGGGATGCCTCTGCCTCTTTGAGTACCCTTTATTTTATGCAGACATAAAATAAAGAATTTCAATAGTTGCTCCTTTCTTCTTCACTGAATCATTCACATTCAAAACATGATGTCCAAATTGTGATCCACAGTTTGGAACTGAGTCTGTACAGAACCTAGGACAGCCTAATGATCACTCTACTGATGACAACAGAATCCAGTGGAAGTACTTTCCATGGTGTCGTGAATGAGTGGTTTAGGCTGCTTAAAAAATCACAGGGTTTGTAGTGTTGTTGGACACTTTCTTTGCTCAGTAGGTGGAGCACTGAGCTTCACCTTTGAAAAGAATGCTCTGCTCACAGCGCTCCCAGTGGGCCCATACCAATTATTTAATTGATGAAGCACTTTGGAAAGTCAAATATCCCATTGGGCCTTGTGTGGCTCAAGGCTCTTTTTCAATAAGCCATTAGCACTTTCTACCATCCCATTTGATTGAGGGTAATATGGAGTGTGGAATATCCATTGAATTTCTTCCTGTTTTGCCCATTCTTGTACCTCTTTGCATGAGAAGTGCATCGCTTTGGATGACATCAGGAGTAGGTAGGCTTGAGAACCAAGATGATAGTCCTCATATTGTATTTCGTCCATTGGCTTTCTGACACTTAGTTGCCATAAGCAAGCCAGAGACTACTTCTGTTCCTGTGAGGATATATCGGTATCTCACAGAGGATTTGAATTGTCCGATATAATCAACTTGCCATGTAGACCATAAAGTTTTTCCTTCATTGATATGTAGAGGTGGTGCTTTAGCAGGATGATCTGCTTGTAGTCTTAATCTGCATTGGGGACATTCTGTAAGAATAGTTTCACAAGTTTTTCTGTTTATAGGCCAGCCTTTACTTTGTGCAGCAAAGCAAAGCGCTTCTTTACCTGTGTGGCCTAGATTTTGATGTAACCATTCTCCCAATTGATACCACTCAGGATCTAAGGTGATTTTTCTAATCTTTGTTAATTCATTTACCTTTTGGTTCCAGTTTGTGGCTGGCTTATTATCCTTAGCACGAGCTTTCACCCATCCCATCTTGAATGGAGTTTTCCTGGCTATATTTAATAATAATTGCCAGTCTTGAGTTCTTCAAACTGGAGATCTGTTTACTTCCCAGTTTAGGGATTCCCATTGACAGAGCCATTGTGTGGCATCAGCCCACACAGAATAGGAATCTACATATATAACTTTTGCTCCATTTTGTGCTGCTAGAACAACTGCCCTTAATTCTCCTACTTGTGCACTGCCTTCACCTTCTGTCATTTGTTTGCTGGTGGCAATTTCTAATGCAACAGCCCTGTATTGCCATTTACCATTTATCCTTTTTGCTGAGACATCCATGAACCAAATGTTTTCTGTGTTCCCTTGGTGAGGATAGGTGCATCTAAAATTGGTGAGAGTTTAGAAGGTTGTTGTAATGCTAGTGGGTCTGCATTTATAGACGTTTGTAATTTGGAAACTTCAGTATGTCCTTCAGTTAATTGCATTTCATCTGCTATTCCTGTCAAACAGGCATACCACTTTCTGACTGTGGGTTTCTGTGCAATTCCTGGTTGTGGAGCAGTTCCTTTTAGGACTGTTTCTAATAAGTTAAATGGCCCTCTAGTCTGAAGGGGTTGTCCCTGGTGTATTTTCTCAACTTGTTTGACAGCTTGGACTAAAGACAAAAGTCTTTTTTCCCATTCGGAGTATCTCCATTCTGTCTCTTTAAATGCAGTCGAGCTGAAT
>NW_010516955.1:438-1223 GCF_000687285.1 Phaethon lepturus | reverse complement strand
ATATAACAATAGAGAAAAAGAAAAAGAGGTGTGGCAAGCCCGATGGGGTGGAAAGCTACTAGCAGTTTTGGCAGGGAATAACAGGATAGGCAGAGGGAGAGGACGAGGAATGAATATCGGAGAGAGAAGGAAAATAAGCCCCGATTAGCAGAAGATCCATGTGCTGTTTGCAAGGAGCGTGGGCACTGGAAGAGAGAATGTCCTAAGGCAGGAGAATTAGATCCGGCTCTCCGGGCAATTAAATTAATGACTCTGGATGAAGAACTATGAAGAGGACGGGGGGAATCAACCCTAGCTGAACCCCTGGTTACATTAAAGCAAGGGAATGAAGAAATAGAGTTTCTGGAGCTACTTACTCAGTATTGAATACATGTAAAGGGAAATTTAGTTATAAATGAGTAGATGTTGTCGGTGCGACAGGGCAGAAGGAAAATTGGCCATTTTTTAGAACTATTAAAGTTTAAATTGGGAAAACAATGGGTAACTCACCAATTTCTGTATATGCCTGAATGTCCACTGTCTTTGTTGGGGCGAGATCTATTGAGTAAATTAGATGCACAAATAACCTTCAAAGATGGAGAAATTAAATTGTTAATACCAGAATCAAAAGCCATAGAGGCAAGAGTGTTTATGTTACAGGATTCCTACAGGGAAGAACAAATTCCAGAAGACGTGGAAAATGCAGTAATTCCTTTGGTCTGGGCGAGTGGAATTCCGGGACGATCTGAATTGGCAGAGCCGGTAAAGGTGATTTTAAAACCTGGAGCCAAACCGGTAAGACAAAA
>NW_010516955.1:0-239 GCF_000687285.1 Phaethon lepturus | reverse complement strand
AATTTAAGAGTTATAAATCAGATAGTCCAAGATATACACCCAGTAGTGGCTAATCCATATATTTTACTGACTTCCTTAAAAGAGGAGCATAAGTGGTTTACTGTACTAGATTTAAAGGATGCCTTCTTCTGCATACCTCTAGATATAGACAGCCAAAACATATTTTCTTTTGAGTGGGACAGCCCCACCACAGGACGAAAGACCCAACTGACATGGACTGTACTTCCGCAAGGATTCAA
>NW_010516954.1:493-9029 GCF_000687285.1 Phaethon lepturus | reverse complement strand
CCGGCCGCCAGCCGGATTTAACGCCGTACCACCTCCTTACACTAAATCTGGCCCAGTGCTTCTAACAGGTATTCTTCCTGTGCTGGCCTCATGGCTGCCCTGCCAAGCTGTTCCTGTCTGGGACAGGGAACGGCTGCCTGCTAACTCCATTGTGGTTGTGAGAGGAAATGGAAGATCCCTTCTGTAGTTCTACAGTTTTCTCATAGCTTTTAGAAACAAGTTGAGAAGTTGCCTCTGATTTACAAAGCCCTCACAGCTGTGAGCTGTGGTTTCCCTTCCTAAGACTTTTTTTGTTCATTACAGCAATTGAAGAAAAGCTTGGGATTTTCTGCATATAGTCTCCAGATTGGAGATCTGGCTATTCTGGCTGCATGTTACTTTTCCTTGGTGCTCTTAAACGCTGGAATTTGCTTCTCTGCTAGTCTAATAGAAGCAAAATGTATTGACTCTCACAGCATGTTCCAATCCCTGAGGGTCACAGGTAAATGCACTTTTAATTGCCCTTCTGTTTGTGTGTGTGGCTGGAGATGCAGGGACAGGACAAGATATAAAGTACTTGCCAAATAAGTGGTTAATTATTTAGCAATAGCAGACATGAGCTGAACCAGGAGACATTGATCTTGCAAGACCTAATTGAAGCTGTTCTTTCTAAGGGGAGAGACCAGCTGCTTGTGACCCCGGGTTATGCAGAGGTCTGGAGGTCTGCCTAGGGTAAGGTGGGTATCTGTGCAAGTCTGCCAGTGTTTGGGGAGGGAGTAAAGAAGGGAGTCCCACCTCTGCTGTCATTTACCCTGGGCTTCCTCTTAGGATCCTCGCCTGTTCTGTATCCAGAAACACTGCTGCCAGTTTCCCCTACAGCTAGGCAGCTGGGTAGGATTTCATGATATATTCCTTTGGTTATAGTTTCTTCCCTCAATATACAGTATAAGATGAGACACGGAGCAAGAGCAAGAGGTCTGTATACCTTTAATGGACTCTGCTTTATTACTGAACTGCATTATCCAAGCTTCCCAGATGGAATATGCAATTTCAGTGAGTTCACAACCAATGATTTCTCTTTATTTGTCAGTTGTTTTCCTGCCGTGTGGTACTAAGAGGGTATGAGGGTTGCTGAGATGCCAGCAGCCAAGGAAATAAATATGCTGATAAAATGACTTATTAGGTTGCAGTAACAGAAACTGTCTAAATTCCTTGCTAACAAAACCTAGTCATGATAAATTACACCCCTGCATTTGAAAACACCCCCGGCTCCCTAATAATAACCTCTCCAGATGAATCTGGGCAGCACCAGCTATGTTTCAGTTTATGGGAGACTCATGCGATGTCCATTTGAAGAATTAATGACCCTCTGTAACTGTTTCAAATTCAATTTGTCCCACACACTGTGAGATAAAGATTTTCACTTGTGTTGAGCGTTAACCCAGAGAGTGCTGAACTTCTGCAGCCCTCTCATGAAATGAGAGCTGAGAAGGAAAAGGGTGTAGAGCTCTGTCTAATGGGAGCAGAGCGGAGATGCAGAAACACAAACACTGTAGAAGCTCTGAGTACACATTTTGATACTGTCCTTATAAATATTAAAAGGAAATCATAGCTGTACATACTATCCTTTAGGAAATGCTAATGGTTTAGAAGTTCAAGAAATCCTGAGACAGAACACATTACTAATATTATAGACAATATTACATGTGCAAGGGAGCTCCCAACATGCTATTATTAGAGCTTCCCAAAGGATAAAGGGAATCTTCCAGTACATGGAAACTTCTTTGGAAGGGTTTTAACACTCTCTTTGGTGCCTTATACAGAAAAGCCTAGGCTAAGACATGCAATTGTGCCTGTGGCTTTTGGTTATCACAGAATCACAGAATGGCTGAGATTGGAAGTGACCTCTGGAGGTCATCTTGTCCAATGTCCCTGTTCAAGCAAGGCCACCTAGAGCTAGTTCTCAAGGACCATGTTCAACTGGCTTTTGAATATCTCCAAAGATGGAGACTCCACAATCTCCCTTGGAAACTTGTGCCAGTGCTTGGTCACCCTCACAGTAAAAAAGTGTTTTCTGATGTTCAGAAGGACACTCCTGTGTTTTGGTTAGTGCCCATCGCCCCTTGTTCTGTCACTGGGCACCACTGAAAAGAGCGTGGCTGCATCTTCTTTGCACTTTCCCTTCAGGTATTTGTATGAGGTTTGATGATGATGAGATTGATTAGATCTCCCCTGAGACTTCTCTTCTCCAGGCTGAACAGTCCCAAGTCTCTCAGCTTTTCCTCATATGTGAGATGCTCCAGTCCCTTAATCACCTTAGATGACTTCACTGGACTCTCTCCAATGTGTCCATGTCTCTTGTACTGAGGAACCCAGAACTGCACCCAGCACTCCAGGTGTGGCCTCACCAGTGCTGAGTAGAGTGGAAGGATCACCTCCCTCGACCTTCTGGCAGCATTCCTCCTAACGCAGCCCAGGATACCAGGACACATTGCTGGCTTATGTTCAACTTGATGACCACCAGGACTCCCAGGTCCTTTTCTGCCACATTGCTTTCCAAACAGGCTGCCCCCAGAATTTACTGGTGCCTGGGGTCCCTTGCAGAACTTCATGAGGTCCCCGTCAGACCATTTCTCCAGCCTGTCATCTGCAAATTTGCTGAGGGTACACTCTGTTCCACTGTCCAGATCATTAAATGAAGACATTAAACAGGATCTGACCCAGTATTTACCCCTGAGCGACACCGCTAGTTACTGGCCTCCAGCTAGACTTTGGGCCACTGATCAGCATCCTCTGGGTCCAGCCATTCAGCCAGTTTTCAATCCACTTCACTGTCTGCTTATTCAGCCCATACTTCAACAGCTTGTCTATGAGGATCTTATGGGAGATAATGTTGAAAGCCTTACTGAAGTCTAGGTAGACAATACCTGCTACTCTTCCCTCATCTACCAAGCCAGTTGTTTCATGATAGAAGTTTATCAGGTTGGTCAGGCACCAGGTTAGGTACCTTCTGAACACTGAACTAGAAATGACTTAAGCAGAACAGATTTGCAGAAAACACCTGCTTAACGCTTCGTGCAAGTCAGTCTTTTACAGGTATATAGGATTGTGCATTTAAACTAAGCAGTTTAAATTTTATCTTGAATGAAGCTGGAAGCAAATAGCAATTCAAGAAGTATGTCTGACTACACCAGACAACATCTTTACTTTCATGTTTAACAATCAGGGGGAGAAAAGAGCTGTTCAAGAAAAATCCCTCAATTTATGGTTTTCCTTATTAGCACAGATCCATAATATCTACCTATACAGACTGAAAATTATGCCTTTCTGTGTGCTATTAAGTGCTGATTCTTAAGTGTTAGAGATCTATTTCACCTCTCCATGAAGTTTGATTTAATTATTTAGTATTCCATAAAGGCCTAGTTCCAGCTCCTCCATAAGTCATTGGCAATGTTCTCTTAATCTCAGCGTGTAGGTCCCTATAAGCGCTGCTCAGGCTGAACACTCAACCTCTGGAAGGAAGAATTACTGCCTGCTGCACACCGCTGAGGCTCTCCCAGCCCCGGTGACTTGCCACAGCTCCTCTGCAAGGAGCAATTGGTCCAGTGAGGAAAACAGGGAAGACGGACCCACAAGAGAGGAGCCTCTCCCACCGTTGTGGTGATATTTTAAGTAGCCTTTTAATTAAGTAACACTATAGACTGCAAGAACATGGGTTGTTGTTAACATCTATCCTTCAGCCACGTCTGTTGCCCTGGTCTCCTGCATCTGCCAAGCTGTTTAACCACCTGCCAGCAACATTTGAGAAAGACTGTGAATAACACTCAAACTTCTGTTTGTAATTCCATAAGAAGTCCTCCAGGTGAAACCCCTTTCCCCATGGGGACTGTCTACTATGTCCTGACTCTGTAGAGAGATCAGGTCGGCACTGGGTTTCCCCTGTATTCAGAGTCCTGCTACTGACCCTGAAAGGCTGTTGGGACTGAGTGATATCTCCTCTAAGAAGAAAGGAGGATAAAAAGGCATGGGCTTCAGAGTTTAAAGGGAAGCTTAAATCTTCAGACAGCTGTTCAATGCCTGGCTGCTGCCTTACCTAGAACTGCAAGATGAACCGGTAGGACACAAATATGAGGAAGAAGGCTATAGCAGATGGCAAAGCTCATTTTATTCACACCAAAGAAGGCCCAAAGATGAAGATACTAACTATTTTAGACCAGTGTGATTATGTCTGTGTGCATATTGGATTATCTGTATGAATGAACTGTAGAGCTATAGTTACAAGTTCATGGGGTTTTGAGATGAAAGGTTGAAGTTTTTTCGAACTGGCTGTACATTGTTGTATGGAGTTTCTGCAAAGTCAGTTGATAATATATCAGATACAGTAAGTTCTACTGGTTTTGTGTGTGTGGTTTGGGCACTGAAACATCAGTCCAGAACCAAAAACCACTTCAATACATCTAAAAATTTAAGTAGGTGCTTAATATATCTATTCTGGAAAGCACTTAATCATGCACTTACATTTATGCACATATTTAAGTCCTATTGATTTCAAAATGGAATTTAAGCACACACCTAAATGCTTCACTGATTTATGATGTGGAAGAAAAAAAGAATTGCATAGTGGAACAGATTAAAGGACCATCTAATAAGGTATCCAATACCCATCAATGCCCAATAATGCATTTTACTTTTTTAGTGCTATAGCATGAAGAGATTTCTTCCTGACCTTAGCAGGTAACCATGCCCTGAAGCATGAGGATTGATAGCCCTTGTAATTGCATTTAGCTAGTGTCCTTGCAGATGTTCTTTTTATTTATATAAATGCTGAATCACTTCTTGAACCTGGAGAGCCATCCCTCTCAATCTCTGGAGCAGTGAATAACATTGTTTAATTACACATTTTGTAAACAACATTACCTTTCACCCACTCACAATGTGTTGCTTTGTAATTTCATTCAATGGTCACCAATTTATTTTTTATTACCAAAAAGGCTGACTAGCAGCGCTTCCTCAGTCTTCCTTTTGCCATTCATAATTCTCCATACCTTTATCATAGCTGCCTTTTGTTCTCAAATTACAAATTTCCTTCTTATTTTCCTTACTTCACTGGCAGGGAAAATAAATCTATCAGATCTCTCCCACGTGCCTGGTCTCAGGACTCAGTCACAGCTTTGGCATAAACTCCACCTCAAGAGCGATGCATGCCGGAGCAGAGCAGGAGCTTGGCAACATCCCAGGGTTTGTAGATGCTGCCAGCTAAGCTGTCACCCCTGCCTTCCTTCCAGACGGGCACTGCCCATCACCCACATCTGCAGACCTGCTTGAGGAGGCCGACACCACGGTTTGCAGAGGAGAAGCCCCAGGCACGCTCAGCACCTCAGTGTGTACCCAAGCTCCTCTTCAGGGGATTTAAGTGCTTAAAGTATGATCCAGACCCATCAACAGCTCTGCTGTTCCTAAACACAGAGTTGATCCTTTGAGATCATATGAAACCTTAGTGAGAAGCTATTACCATAGGCAGAAAGCAAATGGCTCAAAGGGATCAGTGTGTTCATGGCCTGCTCCTTTGTCTTGCTACATGCACACAACCTCAGAAAGTCACAACCTGGTTGTTGCATTTAGCACGGGAGTAGCCAGAGGCAGGTATTTCCTTGCAATAGCAACTTCTGCAACAGGCTCAGAAAATTGTGTGGCTGGATATCGTGTGGCAGGAAGCAATAAAAGCTCTGTCTATACTTCCATCTTCCTTGCATGGGGAGGGAAATAGCAGCCTTTTGTTGTCAATTATTCTTCACTGTGTTGCTGCGAGTAGGTAGCACAGAGTAATAAAAGGACACTATTTCTTTTCTATCTCATTTCTTCATCAGTGTGGAGAATGATCACTTCGTCTTCACCTGAGGCTGGTTTCTGACATTCTTTCATACCTGTTATTACATGTGTTGGTTCGCTGAAGTCAGTGGAGACCTCACTTTGAGGAAATATCTAAAACTCTCTGTGAGAGGTTATCTGAATCTGGCCCTACATGGGATCATCGTACAATGAAGGTGGAGAAAGGCAGGAGGATGGGAAAGGAGGAGGACATCAGGTAATCAGATCCCACAGCAACTTTTACAATAGTTAAAAGGCAACATGAGGCATTTCTGATTCTTTATTCACTTCCTTCAGTTTTTAAAACAGTGGATAATCTGTAAAAGGGACTGTCTTGCCTGATGCTAGTATCATGATTCCTATGAATCTTAGTGGAAAGACTGGGATACAGAAATATTGACAGCCTGGAGAACCTGGTTGGAAAAGGCTCCCATGATGGAGGGAGCTGCTTGCATGCAAAGAGAAGAGGCTGATGACACTTGGGGAGCAACAAAGTCATAGCTAATGAACTCTGGTCAAGGGCACTGGATGCAAGGATAACCTCTTCACATTGGAGGTGAGATATCCTCGGGGATGAACGAGGAAAACACAAGAGAGGAATGGGTTGAGACACTGGGAAACAGATCTGGGGGAAACCAGCAAGATCCAGGCACGAAATAGATGGGAAAGGCAAAAAAATAATGAAGCTGCCAATGGGGATACCAGGTTACAGGTCAAGCCAACAGGGAAGAAACTGATTCAGAAAGGAGAAGGGAAAAGCTTTTAAAGGGGGAGATAAGTATCTTCTTTCTGCTATGTCCAATATGACAAAATTAAATAATCTAAAGCATTTCTAATCTTCCTTTCAATGGAAACTCTCCAAGGCTTCCCTGGCCTCTGCAGGCAATCACTTTAGGCTCTGAAGCATGACATATGATTACCATTATAATTATCTTAGCTTGTATAGATACAAATGTTACTAATGGTCATAAAATTATCCAGTGTGGGCTCTTTTTTCCCTTCCTTTTAGCCAGCCGCTGCATTAGTGTCCTTAACTTCCTAGGGCTGTGAGTTTCTGAAGGGGAGTACATGCTGCACAAGTCAGTCTGCTCCTCGGGTTTGTTCTAAATATACAGCCTTTCACAATCCCCAGCCCACAACTTCCCTTGGGTTTCTAAAGGATTTCAAATAATGAGAAGTGAATTGGGAAATGAACTATTGTTATGGGTGAATTTTATCAGATAGTTTTATGGAAATTGGTGGATTATTTATATATACTGTAATTGTAACACGATTCACTAAATACATTTGAACGCTAAATGTACTGCTTATTAATTTACATTTTAAGAGTCCCCTTGTTCTTGCATTATGTGACAATATAAAAAGCACAGACTGATTAGTTTTCACTATTTCTCATACAATTATGAATACCTCAATCAAGTCTCTTCTAGCTCCTTTTTTCTTTCAGGCAAAATACAATAGGGTCCTTAAAATTTTCAGGTTTTACTTTTGACAAGTAGATAAGATTGCCTCATTATCTGAAATATTGCCCTGTACTTCTCTAAATTGTAACTGGAACTATCAGCACACTATTTAACTGCACAGGCTTGCCTCGCTACCCAAAGCATCCAAATAGGTTTAATGGCCCCTTATGCCTGTGCGGGGTGATTACCACAATGCCACCTCACTCCTCACTTCACTCTGCAAGTCTTTGATTCAACAAGTTATGCAACCTTGTGCCCAGTTTCGGAAACAGCCCAGCTGAAGCCAATGGGTTTCTTCAAATGATTTAGGTTGTTGATAAGCTTAAACTCCACATTGGAAGAAGGCCTAAATGACTCCACAAAAACGACAGGCAAGTCGTTTTTAGCCTGTGCTCTTATGATTGGGATGCAACTAGTGCTGCTGACACCACCACAAATATCATGCTCCGATGGCAACAAGATTATTAAAGCCCTGTTTCACCTTCACTTATACCCCTGCTCCTATACATGCCCCCCTAACTCCCATAGGATAACGATAACCTAGGACTATGGCTATTGATGGCTACAGGCTGTTCAGAAAGGACCGGTGAGGAAGGAGGGGCAGAGGCCTTGCCCTCTACTTCAAGAAATAGATAGAGTGTGAAGAGCTGTCTCTGAAGAATAACCACGAGCAGGCTGAAAGCTTATGGGTAAGAATCAGAGACCGAGGCAACAAAGGGAACCTTGTGGTTGGTGTCTACTATGGGCCACCCAAATCAAGCCTTCTTACTCCAGCTACAGGAGACATCACGCTTGCAGGCTCTCATCCTGCTGGGGGACTTCAACCACCCCAACATCTGCTGGAAAAGTAGCATGATGAGCTGCAGGCAATCCAGGAGACTCCTGGATTGCATTGAAGATAACTTCTCAAGCCACAAATAAACAGACGTACCACAGGGAATACGATACTGGACATGTTGGTCACTAATGCAAGTGAGCTAATTGGTGATGTCAAGGCTGGAGGCAGCCTGGGCTGCAGTGATCATGCACTGGTGGAGTTTGCAGTCCTGAGGGATATGGGGCAGGCAAAGAGTAAAGTCAGGACCCTGAGTTTTAGGAAAACAAACTTCCAGCTCTTCAGGGAGTTAGTCAATGGGACTCCCTGGGAAACTGCCCTCAAGGACAAGGGAGCAGAACAGAGCTGGCAGATCTTTAAGGACACTTTCCATAGAGCGCAAGAGCTCTCA
>NW_010516954.1:0-233 GCF_000687285.1 Phaethon lepturus | reverse complement strand
CCGCCTTGATGAGCAAGACTGGAAGACTGGTAACAACGGATGAGAAGGAGGCTGAGGTACTCAGTGACTTCTTTGCTTCACTCTTCACTGGCAGTCTGTCTTCCCACACCTTGCGAGTGGATGGACTGCAAGACGAGGACTGGAGAAGCAAAGTTCTTCCCACTGTCAAAGAAGATCAGGTTCAAGACCACCTGAGGAATTTGAACATATACACGTCTCTGGGACCTGATGAG
>NW_010516953.1:49564-49919 GCF_000687285.1 Phaethon lepturus | reverse complement strand
GGGCAGCCTCCCAAGGGCAGCAGTCCCAGCCCGATCCCCCGAGCAGATGGGGTCCCCGCGGCCTTTCGTTTTCATTTCCTGACACATGCCACTGCCAAAACAACATGAATGGAATACTTGCTTCATCAGCTGGGGGGGGGAGGTATTTGTTGGTTTGCCTCATCCGCACTCGGAGTGACCCCGCAACCTGTGCTGAAGGCGTATAACACCACGCGCTCATGGCAGCATGTTTATTTTGCACTGATTCGTCGCTGGTCTTGAGAAGAAAGACACTTGCTGCCAGCTTTTGGAAAAGCACCAAGAAAACAAATATGACCCAAGCCTATTTATAGGCTAAGTATTGTGGGGTTCAGCA
>NW_010516953.1:0-49552 GCF_000687285.1 Phaethon lepturus | reverse complement strand
CATTACAACAGGGCTGCAGCATCACTTGAGGAGAGCTCTGTGCTTGGGCATCAACTGCTCCTCTCTCTCTCTCTCTCTCTAATGTCTCCATCGCTGGCCACCAAGTGTTCTCCTGAGCTGGTGCCGCAATAAGTAGAAATGACCACACTGATGCTGGAGCACTACCTTTCCAGCAGTTCACCTGTAGCTCCCAAAATCAAGCCTTGGAGACTTGCCTCCTGCCCTCTTCTCCCCAGGGGATGCAGAAGTAGTCACCACCCGACGGTGCAGAGATGTCGAGCACTTCTTGTCAGGCTCTAGTCATGGCTGAAAACAACTCTAGCTATGAATTTCCCATGGTATGGCTGTTGGTATGAGTATTCTTGTGTTCCACACACAACTGGGGGATGTTGAAAAAGCCATGTTAGTCAGTGCGTTGCTACACCTGGCATGCGCTCCCTGGCTTCCCAGGTTTGATCTGGTCTCCCTGAAGTGTCCTCTGCTACACCTGACCTCAGGATGGAGTTCTACCAGGGTTTTCTAAATGAAGGAAAAGGGGAAACTATATAGTTGTCAGGAAATATTTCACAAATGAGATCTCAAGTCTAGCCAGCAAGCTCTTATTCAATCACTTGTGTTTATTTTAAAACTGTGAGAGAAGATGACAATGTGGCTTTGTTTTAATATTAGGCTTCTACTATTTAAATGTTGTTTTCTGTGGGATTTTTTTTTCCTTTATATTCTCACTACCTTTAAAAAATACTCTTAACACCTTTTGGCTTTATATATTTATCTAAGATGAAGATAACAGTATATTCCAGTTTTGTTTGTTTTGAGTGTCTGAACTTGGAAGAATGACACCTTATAATATATAGTGTATATTGGAGAAGGCTTAGAGAGAAGAAAAAGAAGGAGCTGTCTTCTTTTGGAAGTCAAAAGAAAACTCAACAAAACCCAAGAAACTCAAAAACACTGTCACATGGTCAGTTTCTTTTACCAAAGTAGGAGGGGAAGAAAGATTATGGGCTCTATTTGAACAGAAATGTTCATACATACCTTGTATGAACATACTCCTTAAGCTAGGAGTAAAATTATTTTCCCATCACACACACATACAAAAAAAGAATCCTGAAAAGTATTCTCTTCCCAAACGAACACAAAGATTTATAGTTCTGGGATTTCTTGGATTTAAGATAGAGCCTGGCTTGGACCAGGCAACTTATTTCAATCTGATTATTGTGAAACTTTTTCTATCTTGTTTCTTTCCCTTTTGTGAGCTTTTAGCTTAAATATGTTAAAATATATAATTAAAATTAAGTAAAAATTAAGACATTGAGGAAGCCTAGTCTAAAAAGTTTTCTCACTTGCTAGTCTCCCATTTTTATGACCACTTTGAGAGATTCATCCCAGCTATACCTTATTTTGGTCTTGATTAACCTCTCATTTTTCACCAAAGAAAAGTTTTTGCAAAACTCTCTCACAGGCTTGGGGTTTCTTTCCAACCAAGGTAAGTGTGCGAACATGTTATAGGACAGATGAATGGGTACATCCCTGCCAGCCTCAGAACTGTTGGAATTATATACTGAGCAGGATCTGTGCTAACATTACTCTTCTGCACAGACTCCATCTTTTCAGTAGTTTCAATTTTTTAAGCTTCATGTGACTGCTTTTATTATTTTTTTTACTTTCTTTTGGGTACGTGGGCTACAGTGTCATTTTGAGACTAATCCTGAAAACCGCTTGTTTGGAGGTCTTTTTTTCAATAGCAGAATTATTGAAAGGTAGTAAAATATGGGAATTATGCTAAACACAAAGCTTTTAAACAAAAAGTGTTTCAGAATTTTCAAATCTGAAATGGGATATTTAGCATGAGGTTTTCAAAAGGGAGAGTCGGAGGGATTTAATAACTTTTGAAGTGGGACTTAGAAAACTCTCTCGTTTAGGTCACGGCACCCTGTGCTCCAGCTTTGATGGATACAGAGTCCGAGCTGAATTTGGTGAAAACCATCACCTTTGACAAGTTTAAGGTCAGGAGCTTGAGCAGAGCCTGATTTGATTTATTGCTCCTTAAATTGATGTGGCTTACCTTGCAGTCATCCACGGTTGATGGGTGAGCTCGGTTCCCTCCTCTTTCAGCTGGAGGCGATGGGAGCAGGCAAACACTTCACTGCTCTGAAGTGCCAGCAGAAAGGCTTTAAGGACTGTGGCCAACACCCTCTACAAGTACTTCTTGGATCTGTCTCAGCTTGAGCAGAGACATTTGAACAGACAGCAGATTGTGAGGGAGTGTAGCTAACTAAAAAGCTCAACTGGAGAAAGAAGCTCAAGTGAACCCATCTAGGGAAAAGAGGCATCTCTTGAATGCAAAAGGTTTTGAACAGAAAACTGGGGGTACTGTTTTTAAAGGAAAGCAAATGGAGGTCCTTGGAAAATCATCCATTTGGCTGGTTTTTAAAAAAAATTAGTTCTCTTTGCTGGTGGACGATTAAAGACGGAAACAGAAAGGAAAGAGGAATACCTGAAGGCAAAAATTGTCAGTGCTGGTACTTTCACTAAGTGTGTTTTACATATACACATTGAGTTGCTCATACATAGTCAAATACTATAAAAAGGGTTCAAACACTAGTAGAGGGCATCTGACATTAAATCTTAATTTACACTTCAGGTGGGGCCATCAACAAAGGGGTGTATGACCTATTATCTGCTTGTAAAAATTATTTGAATTAAGTACTGCCCCTCATTTTTAAAAGTGATGTAATTTGAAAAATATGCACTGACTAAAAATAAACATTTTCCATACCTACGTTATTATTTTAATATTATGTTTCCAAATACAGTCAAATCACACAGTAGCACTACCAGGGAGTGTTTATGGCTCCTTGCTTCCTACTTCGGGTCTTTGGGACTGAAAGTTGGTATTTACAGATACCTCTAAAACGGTGATACCTTTACATGAGCTAATGGGAGCATTACATGCACTCAGGAGTTTCTGTTTTATGAACCTGAAGACTAGAGAAGCTGAGAATGGGTAAAATCCTTGGGACCAAGGAAATTTGATGTTCTGACCTGAGGCCTGTGGACTTTTGCTGTTACTTTTTCCTTTTATAAATTAATTTGATGATTTTATTTGATATCACAGGGTTTATTTCTATTTCATGGAAACTTTTCAGCACAGAATATATGGACTGTTGCAAAGGGTTTGGAGATGAAGAGTGCTCGGGGTACAATTAGTCAAAATTAGTGTGGGTGAAAAAAATCCAGGATACCCAACTTCTGCAAAGAGACCTTCAACCAGAATAAAAGAATCTTGTTCAGAGGCTTATACTAAGAATAAAATGTATTATTCATGCTTAGGAGTGGCTCTGTTTGACTAAGAAAATGCCATTAGAACCAGGTATTTATGACTAAACACACTTGAATAGAAAACATGCAGAGAAAACTCTTGGTAGTTCATTTGTCAAAAGCTGGCTGAACTGTAGTCCTGTAATAATTATGTACTGGATATCGCAGGCAGAGAAGCTGGTGACCGCAAACTGACTTCCTCATTCTTTCTCCTTCCTCCAGGAGTGGTTTGGATTAGGTAGTCAGCTGAAACTTCCAAAGCACATGTTTTCTTACCATGCTTCTGCAACCCATCTTCAGGTATTTCTTGCTTAGATTACCACTAAAAGCTTTCCCCCCATTTTTGTGCATGAAATTAAAAGTTTATTAATGCTTTGACTTAATTAAATGCTTCCCAAGTCCCCCTGCATGCATACACGCACGCACACACACAAATGCACAGAGAGGAAAGCAGCCAATGCACTGAAAAAAAAAGACAACTGGGCATTGCCGAACATAATCCAACAGCTCTCTGGTTCCTCGTTCTGAACAACAGATATTCTGTATCACCTCATATTAACAAACAAAAGATTTTTTCCCACGCCATTATATATTTGCATTAGCCTACTGTTCAAGCTTGGCATGTTGGCTTCCTAAGACTATTTGATCCCAGCTGCAGCTCCGTGCCAGAATTGCTGGAACAAAATGCAGTGGGTGGACAAACCTGTCCTGCTGCATTGCTTCCAGCCTTTTAAAAACAGAAAGCATTTCTCTGACTCATTACTGTAAATGTACTTACGGAGCATACCGGTGATGATTTTCTGACTGAAAGTGCCTGCATCTGCTCAAAAGGTTAACGTGGGTGCAAAGTAAGTGCGTATCATGACACATTTGTTGATACCAGCCAGGGGCAAATACTAAGTAGCTTATCTTTTAAAGGGAGAGATAAGGAAGAAGGGTTGTGAGGTGCTTGCCAATAAACGTATATTCATCGCAGCTGACGCTCCCGTGCATTGCAGTAACCGCGGCGGGTAGGGCCGGTGGTCAGAAGCCTGGACCCAAAACCAGGACTTCTGAGTTGGAGCCCTAACTCTTGACTTTTGCTGGGGCCTTTGGCAAGTCATTTAGAACTACAAATAAGTTGCCTCCTGCTCCTGATTAGGTGAAGTGGGGGGAGTTTTCACACATCTCCATTTTCTCCAACTGCAGAATGAGACCTTTTTTTGCATTTCTTTGCGGCGTACAAACAAAAAGACCTACCCATGAAAGAAATAAGTGTTATCAGGTATTATTATGGTGCTGGTGACACAGTACATCTGGAAGGAAATGTGGAAAATTTGTATCCCTGTATTTCAGTAAGAGGCCACAAAATCTACTCCCTGTGAAAAGGGAAAAATTGAGGAACGGTCTAGAGAAATTGCTCTGAATATCTGCAGTGTGTATTTTTCAAATACACACACACATACCTTTATATATTTTTAATATATTTACATATATTTGTGTGCGTATGGAAATACATGTATGATGTGTGTGCATATTAGGCTTTTTGGGATGTACGATGCAATTTGAGGAGTGCCTTTTTTCCTCTCTCTGGATATGTTAATGCTTTTAACTACTGTTATGTATATATTTCTTTGTCTTTAAAGGGTATAATATTTATCTCAGAAAGGTGCTGAGACAAGTAATCATATTCTGTCTGGTGGCTAACATTCCTGAGGATATGTGACACTTAGATTTCACTGCCTTTCTAACAAGCTTAACTTGTAGGCTGAACTCAGCTTCAACGGCAGGGCGTGATCCGTGCAGGTAATCGGGGTGCAGCTGCTGCGAGAGCCTTTCGGCGTAGCCTGATCTGCTCAAGAACAGCCGCATGGATGAGCTCCGATGAAATAACCAAGGGAGCATTGCAATGCGCACCCGTTCATTAGGATCTTTCACAGCCAGTATCGTCATGCTATTAAAGCTTCACCCCTTGGATTAAAGTTCTCCGCACAGCGCGTATCTTAAGAGGAAGTCAAAATCATAAATAAACCACTTTGTAGGAAGCTGCTTTATCAAATCACTGGATTTATCAAATCACCGGCTTTTACAACTCTCCTTGAAATCACTTCTGGAGGGAAATAGTTCCCACACAAAATCAGGAGTCGGAGATTGGTTGGAAGAGGTGAGAGCAGGGTGGCAGTAAAAAGGAAAAGCAAAGCAAATTTCACTGACATAATCGAGTATCTATTCCACAACAGGTAAAATAATAAAGCTTGCAGCTAAAAAAAACCCAAGGAAAATATAATTAGTGCCGAAGAGCAGCTGAGGCAAATGGTAAAGGGCAAGTGGGAGTTCATTCACACGACAATTTTTGGTGCATAATTTCAGCGGATAAATTATCCGACGTGTCTCCCTGGGGTTTTTCTCTGGTTGAGGAGGAGGAGCGGGTCCACCAGTGCTGAACTAACACCTCCCCCAGAGCAAGTTTGCTCTCCCTATTGTAGAGGGAGTCCAGAGAGGCTGTCAGCTCACTTAGCCCGTCTTTTGAGTGGTGTGAACAGTCTTCAAAATGCCTTTGGGTTTCCCTTTACCCAAAGATTGAGGGAATTCTCCTTTTCATTCTCAGCCACAGGAATTAAACAATAAGATCAAAATCTTGTAATCTCCTTGGGAATTCCTTTTAGTTGTATGGGATCTAAAATGCTGGTTTTCCCCTAAATTGCTGGGCAAATGAAGGCAGAGGCTAATCATACAGCTGGCTTTCCATGCAAACATTTCCGATGTCTGGTGCGGTGCCATTTGTTTGTGATCGCCTATGAAATGAATAAGTTAATTGTTTTTAATACCTATGCACAAGTTTAAATGTCATTAACTTGGTTCCTTATTGATCTTATGATCTGTTTACAGCGAGAACAAGAGGACCTGGAACAAAAGTAAACTTTATTATTCCCGTTTTTTTAAGTCTTTCATAGTACCAGCTTATGAAAAGAACCATCCTATAAAACAGGATCGCACTAGGGTCTCCAAACAGGTAATATTTAGCGTATTGCTTTCAGTAAAAACAGCACGACTAAAGATTTTGAATTTGAGGCAGTATTATTCCCTCTGCCTCAGCGCTCTGTGGATCAACAACTATGTATTATGTGAAAACTGCCATCTTTATTCTTCACCGAACAAGTCTCTTAAAGCACATATAGCTGTACTGCAGGAATGTGCAGAGAATAAAAACCTAGATCTTCATTTAAAAAAATGAGATGCAAATTGTAAATTTGCAACTGCGTCTCCCCTGTCTGAAAATGATCCCCTACAATTTCCTAATAGCAGCTAAAACACCGAAAGGAAAATACTTGCCAGCCTTTGGGCGTGCTTGTTCTCCAATGAAACAGTCTGAATGTGCAGAAATGCAGACAGGGACTTTAGATTTGAGGGCAAAAAAGTTTGTGGGTGAAGTTCAGCCTACAATGCGGTTTGTTTTGCATGCAGGAGGTTTCTTACAATATCAGTATCACAAACTGAAATTGCTTACAACTTCCCCTGCCTTTCCAACTTTGATGTTTTTTTCCCTTAGACATAGTTTTAGTTGTGTATATCCCACATCTCGTTGTGGCCGTCACTCGGAGAGAAGAATGTTGGGTCTTTACTGTACCACTTACTGTACCGCCTTCGCTGTGGGAACTGTCATTGCAACAAAAGGTCTGAAGGATTGGAAAGGAAACGCGCAGTCATTCTGTCCAGTTATGAACATTTCTATGAATGCAAATTATCTCTAGCTTTGTAGAAAGCGTTTTTTATTGAGCACCAGTTATGCCTTCAATAGTGAAAGGCATATCGAGTTATTCACATGGGAAAGCTGGTGTAAGGGAAGGTCTTGATTTGTTACACTCAGTATCATTTTTGGGTTTTAACCTTAAACAAAGGAAGAAATCCATGGAAATATGCTTGAAACTTTAAGTAACCTACTCGCAACATGCTTTAGATTTGTTAAAAGATTTGCAAACCCTTTGACGAGTTTCACCTACTTCCCAGATGTCATCGCAGAAACTAATGCAATGTTACCATTTGCTATAAAAACTTCCTGCAGCTCTATTAACAAGATTCCCATGATGTAATTAGAAAGAAGGTGCAGTGTTTTCTTTGGCATCCATGGGTAAAATGCTGTGCATACTTACGCTGCTATAAACCCAGGGCAACTCAGTTCATTTTAATGAAGTTATTTTGGACTTAGTTCATGTGGAATTTGGCTATACCTTTATCTATAGCTGGATATCTTCCCTGAGGGGCAAATCCAACAAAGGTGGTACATTTTCTTTATATTTCATATAGGAAGACACTATTCTCAATATCAAGAAGGTTGCTACTATTCTGATAAAGGTTAAGTGCTGTAATATCTTTGAGGTCCAGATTCAGGTAAGGTTTCCAGATGTGTCCATAACTTGCTTGAATACGCTGGAGCGTGTGTAAGTGCTGAAGTCAGGGCCTTCAAGCCTCTCCTTTACGCCCTTTTTTCCTCTCTGTTCGCTAATCTGTTACATGAGGTTCATGGTCAAGACCCATTTTGGAGTCAGGTGCTGCATTTATCACAAAACATTTATCTCCTCATTTGAGCCAGCTGAAGTCTCTGGTAGTAGCAAGGTTGGTGCTTGTGCCAGTGTCTCTACCACTGGTGTAGGTAGATGACTTTGGACTGTGATACCAAACACAGGCATGTTCATTGCTGTTTCTCACAAAACACAAAAACTGCTTTGGACTTGGAATCTGCCTATCATTTCTCATCCAGAGAAGCCTGTACACAAATGGCCTTTGTATAAGACCTTGTTGCCATCTTTCTTTTTTCTAAATGAGTAACAAACAAAAAGAAAGGGAACTAGAAGGGGAAAAAATTGAGTTTTAATGGAAACACATTTCCTCTTTTGTTTTCTGCTTGCCATAAAACATTAACATAGTAAACAAATTGATCTTTGCTCTTAAATTCTTTAATAACATACAGTAATTTGAGTTTTGTCATGGCTAAGGTATGGTTAAACCATATTGTGTTGCTGGTCGCATTCAAACCTCTACTGTCACAGTTCTTTGACATCAAACTACGTTTTTAAAATAAAAGTTGTGTTTAACTCACTTCTGTTAATAGACACCTTCGTTAAAAGGTCACCATTTTGGGGGGATGTTTCAGTACATTAGTGGTAATGGTGTTTTCTGACCAAAACTGCTTTTTCTTGGGACATAGTTCAAAGTCCATGCATTCCCATGGTCAGCCCCTGCTTTCTGCCATACATTACTTTTCTGAATGCTGTATCCCCACATGAGCAAAACTTTTATAGGATGCTCTGAAACATTATATTCTAGACAGCTAATCCAACTGTAGGACTGTTACCGTGGTGTTACAATAGCTGACAGAGCTATTTGAAATAGGGGTATGTTACAAAAAAAGAGAAAGTGTCACTTTGGTCCACTTTTCAGAGTGGTTGGTGTTATAATATATAACCTTTTTTTTCTTTTTTAACGCAGTGTAGTTCACAATAATTTAAAATACTCTATAGACATTTAAACGATATACAATAATATAACTTAATTGGATTCCTCAATTGTACTTAACAAATACTATTCTAATATATTTACAGTATCTAGTACCATAAGACTGTGCATTACTGTGCTTGGGAGCTTTATTTGCTTCCTGTCAAGACTGTAGTGAAAGTACAGTATATCACTATTATTCAACAACAATATCCATGAATCAAAGGGACTTTAAGTTATATGGAGTGACCAGCATTTTTGGGGGCCCCTGTCGACTTCTATGGAGTTGCATGTGTTCATGCCAAGGCTAGTAATTAGGAACCAACAACAACAATTCAAAAAATGAGCTCTTCAATTTTGGATTGCTCCATGGAAGACTCATCAAAGGGGTCTGATTTTCAGAGGGTAAGTGCTTGGGGTCAGAAAAGTAGGTCCTCATGAATGTTCAAACAAAGGTCCCCAAGTGATTAGTCACTTTTGATAATACAGGCCCATAAATTACGGATCTAATCCTGGCTCATTCACATATCCAGCATGGGAGCTGGTGGACCAGTAGCTCCACTAGTCCCTTGCCCCAGGAGCACTGTGTGGTGTGGCAAGTGCTCCCATGTCAGGTGGGGAGGGCTCATGGCTGTGCAGCCTCTCAATAAAAGTGATAAAGTGAAACAAAAGCTGATAATGCAGATATGCAGGCGTTAGGAAATTTTTAATCCAAGTTTTCAGAAAATCAGGTAGGGACCCTTGCTACAAGCAAACATTCATGTCACTAAATACGCTGTGGTATAAGTGGGCATGTCTGTCTCTTGGGTTGAAAACACTAGATTTTACAGTAGTAAAATATCTGAGGATTTTTTTTAAATCTCTCATAGGGAAAAGGTGTGTGAATTAGAATTGAGTGCTGGTGTAAAAAGTCAGCTTCTTTCATAACATTCATGTATTTACCAGGGGATACGTTATTGCCAACCTTAGAATGATGATGACACAGACTAACACAAATTTTAGCTTTCTTATGCTCATGAAGCCACCACAGCTCACAGGTTGCAGCAACCTAGAGCTCAGCTACCATATTTTTATCAACTTCTCAGTTCATACTGAGCATAAGTTATTTAAAACTGTTGGTAGTATTAACTTTCAGCCGTTAAAGGCAAAATGCAATGCCTGGAAGATCCTGCCAGTGCATTTGACGGCAAAGCAAGACACTTGATGTTTGTCGAAGCAGGTCTTTGCATCCTAAAACTCCCTATGAGGAGCTGAGAGCAGGTGCTCCACACCTCAAGCCTGAGTCTAAAAAGTCATTCTTATTCAGGAGGCAAGCGGGAAAAGTCTTTATCAAGCATTTGTAACCACAGTTTCGCGTGATCTTTTTGCTCAGTTCTGGTAATTGCTTAAGGCCTACAGTAATTGAACGCTCTAATAGTGGAGTGACAACAGATCAGTAGCATTGAAGAACTTAGGGAGAACCAAATACAAAAATCAAAAAGTCAGAGTTCCAATAAGTTTACATTTAGTACAGAATTAAGACATAGCTACCCGTTAGTGCTTAGAATTTTTTGATACTATTAAAAACATAAATAATTATTTTTAATGTTCATTCAAAGAGTTCCAGTGTCACTGGCAGCTGATGTAATTTTGTGATCGTTATTTTTTTCCAAACTGATAGTGGAGTATTTCCGCCACAGATTTTGTCTCCCTACCAGTTGTTTTCTCTCTACCTGCTTTCTTAGAAATTTAGGTTTTTGCAGCAAGACTGCTGTGTTCTAGTCAGTGAAGATTTCATTTCCTTAAAAAAAAGTCTTTATTTGCACAGGACTCGGTGGTTTTTTTGTTCTAAAACAGTAGAAAGTGTCTTTTTCTTTTAAATGTCATGGGAGCTGCAATGCAATCAGCTTCTCTGATATAACTTAAAACACTTACTAGAAGAACTCTACAACACCCAGACTGCAGTTTAAAAAAAAAAAAAAGGAAAGAGAAAGTTTCATGTGGTTGTCAACATCACCTTAATCCTGTTGCCCTTGTTTCCAAAGCAGTTACAACAGCTAGCCAGCCAAAATGCACCATCCTCAGAAGTGTAAGTAGTGGGGAGGGAGTGGTTGTTGTGGTGTTCGTTGTGTTTTTTTTTCCCAAAGAAGATTAGATGTGCAAAATGATGCTGTCGTCGTTTGCTGTACTCCACTTTCTTCACTCACGGTGATTTGTTCTGTTCATTTGCACATGATGCCATTATTTGCAGGTGAACACCTCTGTCCGCTCACTACACGT
Organism: Phaethon lepturus; assembly: GCF_000687285.1. Lineage (NCBI taxonomy): Eukaryota > Metazoa > Chordata > Aves > Phaethontiformes > Phaethontidae > Phaethon > Phaethon lepturus. The sequence goes on along the minus strand of NW_010516953.1, from coordinate 38,500 downwards.
GTTGCACTTCACAAAGCAGCACCAGTGGAATTTGCAATTACACTGCCACACCTTAGTGTACTGGTGTGTGTTGTAGCCTCTTCCACAGCACATCATGTCACACCCATCTGCATTGGGAGAGGTACGGTTGCAGAGTCGTCCCTGGGTACCGACGCTCCCTGTGGAAGCATCTTCCTCACAGTAGTTGGGTGACTTTTCGATATACACTAAATCGGTTTCCATAGGTTTCTGGTAACTCTTAATCTGCTTGATCTTCAGGAAGGTTGGCTGTCTTAGTCTACTGGCTCGTACCACCTCCACTTGCACTGCAGCATTGTATTTCTCTTTCAAAATATATCCGATCTCTCTGAATTTAGGAAGCGTGGTCCAGCAGGTCTTAGTTGTACAGGAACCTGAAACTCCATGACACTTGCACTCCAATTTCATTCTCTCTTCAAGAACCTATGTGTAAAGACAGGTGCATATGGTTACTGCAGGAAAACAGTATTGCAAGCTTGCCTAAATCTCCGTCTGTTTAGTTCATATGTTCATACTCATTACTGCTGGTGGAAATTTTTTGAACGCATGTTTATAAATCTTCTCACCTCCCAGCAGAATGCTTGTCACACATTTTGTTTTACATGCTGCCTGGTCGGAAAGGCAGTGTTTTGTCAATTTATTAGAAAACATTTGCATTCTCTTTCCAAATATTGGAGAATATTTACTTAAATTTCAGAAGACAGGTCTTTAGAGCAAAAGTAATTCATGGGACTCCAATGACTTAAAAAAATTTTTTTCAAACCATATTCATTTTGAAAATGGAAAAAGAATAATGTTTTTTTAAACTGTTGTAAGATTCAGAATATTTGATCTTAATCGCTTTAAGTAATGTTCAAAGAATCTTTAAAAAACTTTCACCCACTGTAATATCACAGAACAATATACACTGTGTGGCTGAATAGGCATTCATGTTCACGGCATAATTAAAAATTTTGCCTATACTGGCAGTGGTGATACCAGCATACCTATTAACTATTCAACCCCGAAAGCATAGCATCCCCTTTAAAAGCAACACTCCTTGCAGTTTCTAGCCCAACTATCAAGCAAACATTCAGCCACAAATACATTTTTTGCACCAAGTCAACGATTGCGCAACGTTAGAGGAAATAATATCCACGGGAGGGTCCTGCTCAGCTGTGAGCCAAAGAGAAATGGGAGCATCTCTTGTTGCTATCGCTAGAGGATGTTAACCTGGCGGAGGTTAACCCAGCATCAGATGGTCCCCAGAAGCGTCCCAGACTGGTGGGTGCTTGGACTCGTGCTCAGCTCCCCACCTCCCGCCCCTGCTGCAGCCGAGCCGTGCCACAGCTGGCACACAGCTCCTTCCCCAGGCAGGGGTGTATGCCGGGGGGGAAGGCAAGCAGATGCCCTCCCGCTTCCCTGCGCACGGCGGAGGGGAAACCGGCCTCACGGAAGCGCCTCTCTGTTTTTCTGCCCTCGCGCTACCGCTTAAGCCTGACCACAATTACACCCACAGTCATCATTAGCTTATGAAAATCAAGGCCTAAGAACAAAGCGAACTGAGCGTTCCCCTTCGCAATGGGATGCTAACAAAGAAATCTGAGCTACCGAGCTTGTCTTGAAGCAGTACTGATGCTTCAGACCATCTCCTGTAGTGGTTTCGTTGCAGATCCCAGAACATGACTGAAATGGGCAAAGGATAAAAGGGCCGAAATCTGAGTACAATGGCATAATGAAGTAGAAGGGAAGTAAAAAATGCTTACTGCTTAAGAAACTGGCCTTAAAATAAAAGCTGTACAGATCTGGTTATCCCTGCAAATAGAGGGCACCCTCCTGAGTTGTTTGAGTTTCACTTAAATTGTACGTTTTGTTTTTTCCCAAATTTCTGGGGTTTCAATATTAAAGAGAATATTTGGTTTTGATTCTCCCTTGCCAACATACAGTAGCAAGTACGAGATAGCTCAGCATCCTATTCAAAAATACCTTAGACCTTCTGAAACCACAGGCTTTTCCCAGGTGAAGGTCAAGTTAGCCTATCAGAGGCAGAAAAAGTGATTTCCAGGAAGGTTTACTGGGTTAGGGAAGAAGTTCTTATAGCTGCAGCTACTCTAAAAAAGGCCACTGACAAACTGTATTACCTTCCATTTCAGTGGCAGTGAGTAGAGGAATGCCTTACAGAATACTCCAGGGTCTCTCAGGGGTCTCCAGGGTCTCCTCTGTGCAGAAGGATGTGATTTTTCGAAGACCCTCAAACAAGATTCCAATCCTGTTCCACAAATCTGGGTTAAAATAATCTATTGGTGTTTAGACGTGCATGTAGATATGTGTAAAAATGCTTATAAGTTTTGCTTGATATTGCCGAAATACATTTTTTTGAAACTAGCCTGTTTCTACAACTTTCTCAACCACTGGTCACCAAGCCCTTGCAGCCACAAGTACTGCAGCAAAACCCATGACAAAAGGTGGATGAGGGCAACTTTGTCTACACCTTCACCAAAGAGCACTGGGAGCATCTAAGGACTTCCAGGGAAGCGTTACCAATGGGATGGATCTGCCACACCTGATTCACGCTCCTCTTCTCCTAAGTAGTAAACCTTGGTGAAGAGTACATGTTTTGTCATGTCCTGCACGTGCTTCTGATGTCTGTTTTTTGGTTGAAAAGGCCAAGTCAGTAACTTGCTCAGAGAGCGAGAGGGGGTGAAGCTTGTGAGGCTCCTTATCCTTGTGTGGGCTCAACACTCCGGACACTGTTCCAAGGATCCTCCATCTCTCTCATTTGGTGCGCTTCCCTGATACAGCAGAAAGTGTCATTGCTCCTGAAAGACAAAGATATCACCCATTCTGGTGTCCTACGTGATATCTTTTTATATATGGATGTGTGTGTGTACATATATATATGTTTGCCTCTGTGTGTATTTGCTTGAGATGCTGCCATTTATACACAGCACTGCCTGGCACGCTCTGTAGTACAATCTCCAACAACTTTATCCTGAGTCTTGAATTCCTCTTTTGTCGTCTTTCTGAAGGTCCAGTTTGGTGAGTCATGTTGCTGTACAGAAATCTGTTCACTGCTGTATTTTTTCAAAGGTTCCCACTGGCTATGGTGGTGGAAGAACTTGCAAATGCAAGCCACGCAGGCTCAAAAAAGCAGAAGTTTCAAAAAGTATTAATTCATGATCCTGAAGCCAATCTTACAGGTTTTTTTATTTTTTCAGAGGCTTCTCTCATGAATGTGGAATGCTTGGGGTTACAACACTGAGCGCAGGCCCAATCATCAGGTAGTTAAATTCCTGAATGCTATAATTTGTGTGCCCACAGTCAGCTGTGGGTATAAAATTGTGCCCAAAAACTTGGAGGTCAGGGAATACAAGGCCCAAACTAAGCAAATTCTAAGCAACATTTTTTTTCCCTCTTTCCACCCAGATGCCGTGGAGTGTTCCTCTTTGCTGACAAGCCAGCACGCTCTGGCTTTCCCAGAGGTATGTCTGTCTGCATGGCATCTCGAGCAGCTTCCCACTTGCCAGCAAGGTGCCACTGGACCTGGCAAAGGTGGCAGGATTTGACCCTGTGTGCTCAGTTCTGTGAATGAAGAGTAACTAATGTTTTCCTTCCTAAATGTCCCTCCAGCGCAGTTTTCCTCAGCAAAATTCCCATCAAAGCTTTGACCCTGAACCTTAAAGGTACTTATTTACTCCAATCTAATACTCCGTGCCAAGCTAGGTGCCTGATTAAAGATTGACAATCATTAGCTCGTACGACCCGCTCTCTCAGCAGTTTCATTTGTCATATGTCAGTGCCTCGTATCTAATCTTGAACGGTTTACAGCAAGATCTACCTCCCAGAGCAAATTCCCATCGTTGGACTGTGCTGCCTCAGACTAATCATAGGAACATTCTTTAGGTCCCTTTTCCACACACAGGCCCACTCCCACCCTAGTATGATCTTGCCAAGTAAAATTTTCTAACTACTGCTACTTTGCTAAATGAATTGTGAAATATAATGTTAAAGCTTTCTTATCCCACATATTTTTATACGTATATAAATCATACACTGAAAATGCAATTTGAGGGTTGTCCGCTGCCAGTTAAGCAGAAAAAAACTTGCAAAGACTGAAATAAAACAAAATGATACGCATGAAAAGAAACTCATTTTTTCAAGTTCCATATCTAGACCCAACTGCATAACATCAGATACAGTTTCTGTACATATTAAAAATCCTATCTGGACAAAATATGTAAAAACAATAGTAACATTTTGTGTGTGTTTGTTTTGGCTTGCCTTTTCTGGTTTGTGTTTTCCTTAGTGGAAATGCACATTTTTGGACCAGATGTTGAATGTAACAAAATCCATATTACTTTTTGACTGCAGTATCAAAAAGAAATAGAAGACTTTAGAAGTTTTCCCCCATCAAATATGCAAGTGATCAACTTTTGTTTTGGGTAATAACAGTACCAAAAGAGATGGATCCTGGTCACAAGATGTCACCACCCCTTTGATACTTGTGCAGCTGCAGCCACGAGACTGATGGCTGGCTGATGATGTGTGGCCACTGGCTAACCTTAGTCTCAGTGCAGCCTGGGGTCCACCACTGCTGACAAAATGCTGATGTCATGGACCCGTCTGGGAAACAAGGTTGGGTTTGTTTGTGTTTGGTTTTTTAACTTGGATAGCCAGGGGTATAACTAACATTAGTAGGGTGCAATGCTACTCCTCTAACACAAATTGAGTTATACAGAAATACAGCTCATGCCATGTCTCCTCGGGCTGTGCCCAGCCCTGTGAAGAGAAGACATGGAGCCAGCAGGAGAAGAATAAGGGTGCTTCAAGCTGCATATTTTTCTTTCTGCTCCTCTGTGAGGCTGTTCCATCGAGCATCAAAACAGTATTTATACTCCGTGGGACGGGAGACGAGGAACTGAATTACTGAGCTTACTCCTTCTCTTGTCACATCCCTGTTTTTCCTATTGTTTAGTCCAACGGAAGCAGGGAGCCTCTCATTTGCAGCAGGTCAGTACCCAGCCACAGCACGAGGTGGTTTTTCCCTGGCACTGGCCAGAGCTCAGCAGGGCTGGGAGACCCTCTGAGGTGCCAAGAGGCATCAATTCACCTCCTCCCACCCTTCACCTGTCTCCCTAGGTAAGGCACCCTCTTCCATAGTATCCTCATTGAATGCATTAAAAAAACTGAAGAAGGCCAACTGCTCTCTTTACCCAAGTTCTCCTCTTGGCTAGCAGGAAAATAAACCTGGGATTTTGGGACCTGCTGCCCACCAGATGAAAGTCCCTACTATTATGAGAATGGGATATAGAACCTAACTCATCTGTGCCTCTTCACTGCCTTCTAGAAGAAGAGAAAATAGCTGCTAAGTTTAAACAATAAACTGCTGCAGTTGGTTAAAACCTTCTGAATTTTATTTTTGCAGTGAAATGTTGCAAAATGCCAAAATCTTGAGAAGCACCCTTCAAATCATGCCCAAAACAAGTGTGATTGATTGCAGTATTTCACTCTCCTTTCTATGGAATTTGCTGTAAAGCTTGAAGGTAAAATTTTAAATATCATCTTACAGTGTTAAAAATATTTCGTTGCTGTTTTTATTCTGTCAGGCAGTGTAGAGATGTCAGGTTTGAGTGGATGCAGTAACATTTTACTAGATGGATGATATCTATCTTGCGTACGCTGCACGGTATGCATGGGCATATGCATTTCTAGAGTAAAAGCATTTAGCAAGTCCTAAAATATTTGGCTATATCCCCCCCCCCCCAGTTTTAAAGTAAAATGTTCAAAAAGTAGGATAGTACCAGATGTAGCTTCTGGCAGTCAATGTTAAGGGTGTGTTTCTGGAAGAAAAAAATAGGCTAGTAAATCCAGCCCAACTGGAAGCAGGAGAACTATCCTCATGAGATTTTGAGCCAAAGCTTGCATATTCAGGACATATGGATAAGCATTAGTTATCCATCTAACCCACCCAAGCTGTAACACCAAACTTTTTGAAACTGGATTTATATCTGTCTGCAAATCAATTTAAGTGGGAAAGGGGAAAGTATGCCGTGAAGCATAACTTTTCTTTCATGAATGTTCTCACAAGGGATGTGCAGTGGATAGTTTGTCTCTTTTAGAGAAAGAAACTTTCAGCAAATGATGGACTCAGGGCTGTAAAACCTGGAAAGTCACATTCTTTAAATTGCTGAAATGACTCAAGAAACAAAGTCAGATTTTTAAGAATATTTTAGGCTTATAAGAGCATAAAATTAGCTGGCTTTCATTTTTGAAACTGGTATTCAGCCTCCACTGTGACTTCGGAGCGTTTAATCCAGAGTGTCTTTCTGGGCATTGCTTCTAATTTTTATGTCCTGTTAGGTGACAGCGAGGGCAGTCTACAACATGTCAGGGCATGCTGTGCATCGTACCAAAGTGAGCTTATTGATTTTAATGTTTCATGTGAGGTGAAGTGAGCTAACACTTTCTTACATGTATTATGCACAAGCAACACATATAAATATGTATAAATATCCATAGTTATGTGCACACACACACTCTACATACATATGTGTGTGTATGTATGTATATAATGAATGGTGACCAACAAATCACTTCATTAGCTGTTCTACAGCCAAAGCATGTCAGCAAAAAAACCCTTCCCAGTACCACAGTCCTGTGGCGCCAGGAACTGTGAGAAAGAGCCATGGCTTAGATGGAAATGTTGTCCCAAGTAATTGAATAATCTCTTCTGAAGAGAGCCTGAACTTTTTTTTTGTCCCCACACTCTTATTGTTTCAAATGTAAAATAAGATGTTGTCATCTTCCAGACATTCCGAAAAAACAACAAGAAAAACCCATCGACATTACAAAGGAATAAATATTGGGATGGTACCAGGCTGAGTTGCTGGCAGTTAGTGTGATGGGTGTGTTTCTGGAAGGGAAAGAAATAGGCCAGCTTTTTCTCCACATAACCACAGTCATTGTCTAATCATAAGAGCCTAATTGATTGATAAACTGTTAGAAACATTTCTTTTCTTCTTTTTGGTAAAAGCTGTGATCTGCTACCAATTTGTCAGCTTGTTCTTGTAGCTCCCCCCTTAAAAACAAACAAACAGAAAACCCCATTTTTATAATTGAGATTCCCCATGAGAGCCGGTCATTGTTTTGAAGCTTTCAACAAAAAGCTAAGATTAATGGCGTGCGTTCCCAGATGTTACTCTTTCTAAGTTCATTTATCCCAGAATAAAGACACTTGTTTCTAAAAATACATGGTAGAAAGCTGTCTCATAAAACATCATCAAAGCTTGCTTGGTTTTGTTGCTATTTAATTTTTCATTACTCTATCAAAGTTTTGCCCACAGATTTCTCTGTAATCATTCAGATTTACAACAAGCCATTCTTTTAGTAACATTTGCGTTAGACTTACTCTAGTCTTCCTTTGGGGGCTTATTTTCATTTACCACACTTGTATTTTCCATTCTGGATCATAGTGGCCATTTAAAAACTGATGGTGAAGTTGGCTACTTCACCCATTTACGCAGCACGGCGCTGTTTTGCCGCCAGGCATAAATCTTCCATCAGTAGCGTCTCATGTCACCAGGAATTGCTAAGCATTTATTTCTTCCAAATGACACCGATGGCAAGTTTATTATTTTGTCACTGATGCAATTCATTGCAAATTTATTAGAAACTTCACAGACTTGCCATTAACTGAAACAATTCTTAGAAATGCAATGCAGAGCCATTAGGGGATGCAGTGGGGGGAAATTAGGGGGTTCATTCTTTCCACAGTCATCAGAAATTTCCTGAAAAGCCTAAATACAATCCTTTTTCCAAGGAGGAACTTTATCAGAGTGCTGTGCAGAGGGTCTCAGCCCCAGACTCAAGTTAAAGAGCGCCCAGAACTATTTCCTCCCTCATCTGTTTGCAAAGTTTGTGCAATTATTTATACAGCATGCTGTTTTTTCCTCAAAAAGAAATTCCTCAGGACTCTATTTTTAACAACAGCGAAATACCAGCAGGCCAGCTTTTGAGAATATCCCTATGAGAGCAAAACATTATAGTCGCGGCTACAGTTACAAATGCCTCTGGCTCTCAGGCGTGTCTGGGACAAGCGCCGGGGAGGTTGAGGATGGGCAAGACTCCTTCCCTGGCACATAAAAAAGGTCATGCGATGGTATAAGAGAGCATCCCAATAGCTGCTCTGGGGGCCAAACTGGTGGTCAGAGTCCTGGATAATAATCCTAGCAATGATCTTCTGGTAGAGGTCCAGTGAGGTCATCACGGGCTTTCCACGGACTTCAGAGCAAGTTGGAAATAACTGTAGGTGGGGTCTGGAGCTCTTTGCGTCTTTTTTTTCTCATGTTTCTGTCTTAAGAGGCTTTGGGATTTAAAAAGAAGACTAAAATGAAGATAGCAGATTATTGGCTAAATATTGTTGTTCTCACCTAACTCAAAAAGCCGATTTGGTATGACTGAATAAGACGTGTGAGCCTCACTATTACAGATGTAAGTGTGGGGGGGTTTAAAATAGTGAAAGTGCTGTGAAATCTCTGGAGGAAGCTACAAAAGCATATATTTCCTTTACTGTCTTGGCATTCCCACCCAAAAGTTGAAAAGGTCTGAGAACTTCTGAAGCAACAAAGAAGTAAAAAAAAAAAAAAATCTGCGTTACTTGTGGTCTCCTTCTTACCTTTTATTCTTATTCATAACAAGGGAAAAACATCCTTACTTTGGTCCTTAATAATAGCTGCCATGAACCAGAAGCTTGGCTCCAAACTGTATCCAAATTTTAAGACAAGTCACATGGAGATCAGCAGGATGGTACTGACAGAGTCTTACTCAGAGAGATACGAGCTTTTCCCAGTTGTGTTGTGAGATTTTTGGAAGGGAAAAAGAAGAAGACGGGGCTTCAATGTTGTGCTTCAGCAAGTGTCCAGACATAAATGCAGTTATTTCTGACTTGAGTGTGAATAAGGACCATGTGGAGTATGTCAGAAAGACATCCACACATGAGGAAAGTCTTCTGGTTTCAGATTTTGTCTCAGGCTCACAATCAAATCCTGGTTTACCCAGGATGCCCAAAACTGCCAAATTTCAGGTGACTGTAGGTCAGATTTCAAGTTTGCCTGGATTCTCAGAAGGGACTTGTGATTTCACCTTGAAATTGCACAAAACTCTCTAGGTGCTTTTGTAAAGGTCCAACCCATAAACAAAGAAAATGTATCCTGGGTTCCAGAGTTTTGTTCTAACCCTCGGTTTCAGTCAGTCTCAAATTCAGAATGTCTAATTTATACAAATAGCAGACAATCTCAGATGAACCAAAATCACTAAGTATTGTATACTGTACAACTTTGCATATTCATTTCATGGGAATGTATATCGTAACACCAATATTATTTCTAAACATGACCCCCAAACCATCTTTTCTATGAGCACATTCCTCGGGATTTGATGGATTATACTTAAAAACAAAAACAAAAAGCTACATCAAATCCTTTCAGTCTTCCGTAGTTTTTGAAAACGATACAGTGCATTAAGAATTATAATTAATATATACGGGTATAAATAACTACCAAAAAATGCCAACAACAAAAAAGTGGGTAAATACCAAAACAGTATTTATAAAAAAGTGTATTTGGGAAAAAAAAACCTATATTGTCAGTATTTTCAAACCTTTTTATTCCTGTCTCAGAAACATGAAAGTAAGTGTTATAATTTGTTTTTGCAAGAACATTTGCAAAAAATTAAGTTTTTAGAAATGTTAAAAAAAATGCATTTGCATGAATGCTGCTACCAGAAATATCTGTAAAAATACACACTTCTTTGGTTTGCTTATGTCCCTTTGCTGATGAAATTCTGATGAAGAGTAAAAATATAATTTGCTTAATAAGAATCAGCAATGATGTGGTCTAGTGGTTACTGGGCTATATTTGGAACTGGGGGACCTGGGATCAGTGCCTGGCTCAGATGCTGAGCCGCCTTCTGTCCTTGGGCAAGGGACTTTACTGTTCTCCATCTATGCATACACTTTTACTCTTTTGTCCCTCTTTCACATCTAGACTGTGACATGTTCAAAACAGGACATGCCTGAGCGTCTTCGTGGGAGTGGCACAGTGCCCACCACAGAGGGTTGCCCATTTGAGCAGGGATGATGATGCATCTAGCAGTAATAAATGCTCCCTTGCAGTTTAACACGTGGCTTCCACCTTCTTTTACATCCAAACACAACGCATGACGCTGAGGCAAAATACCCAGGCGAAGAGAATCGATCAGACCTCTAGCTGGTCTTCCAAGCTGCTGGTCTTCCAAGACCATGGCAGCGACTTTTGGGAAAAAAAAGATTGTGCCCTTCTTAAGGATGCTCTTCTGTCTGGCTCTTCAGTCATCTGTCTCCTTCGCATCTGGAGACTTCAGTATCAACCATCATTTGAGTATCTATCTTGACTCTACGCTTGAGATTACGCCCCATAACTGGCCTCTTCTGCCATGTTGGATTTATATAGCACTTTCATCCATTTTTTCATGGATAACTGCCCATACTGCACACCTTCACTTCCAGCGCACAGCCAACTGCAATCCCCAGGAGGTTTTTGATGCATGGACTGAGCATTAATAAGCAGTAAGACATTTGTACTGCTTCTGTCACCACCAATTCAACCACCTCTGCCCCCCTCAGCGGCTAGTGCTCGGTGAAAGCACACGCTTTTAGAGGAGATTTCAGTCTAACTTTGGGGGCTAGGTGTGGAGGAGTGGTATATTAGAGTCTCCTACAACACTGGAGGGTGGAAGCAGAATTTTTTCACCTGGGGGAAAACACTTTGAAGGGTATAGTAAAACCTCTCCTGAGGCAGAAGGATTTGTTGTGTTGTTTAAAGGGCAATCTTTGCGAGCTATGAGGATTGTTATTCGATGGACATAAATCGACGTAGCTCCATGATGTTTATTGTTTCATTGCAAGCAACCCAGTCATGGTTGTAGACATGAAACTGTTTCTTCTTCCAAAGTGACACTTACGCAGCAGTTTGTAGCCCGCCAGCGAGAAAGGGACAGTTGTGTGTTTGGTACGAAGTGTATCTTTCGTTAGAACTGTGGTCAAAGAAGTGTTTTGGTTTTGGATGGAATAAATAGCTGCAAGTGCTGTGGGAGTTCAGCAGTGCAGACACTCAGTCCTGTCCCGTCACAAGCCCCAACATCTCTTCCTAGATTTTTGCAGAGGAGATGAAAAGCAAGGATTTATCATTATGCCAAACAGCTACAGCAAAGTCCTCTCTGTTACCAGTAGGACTGGAAAGAAGGCTTAGAAAGCAGAAACGTTTAGGGGGCATCTATAATACATGGTCAGCTCTGAATAAAAAGGAACAGCAACAAAACGCAAATATTAGGTGCCATCAGGTAATCTGATGCGGGTGTGGGATAACAGCAGAGCGAGGGGTAAGTTCTCGGGGAACGCCTCCTGCCACCAAGCCAGCCTCCCCCCGTCCTCCAGCGCACACGTATCCCCATCCCTTGTCCTTTCTGGAATACCTTTCTTCCAGCCTCATTGTTGTGCAAGTTCATCAGCCTCCGGGCATTCTTTTTGATTTCTCGGGCATCAACAAATCTCCGGGAGAACTCAATGCCGTATCTGATATCCGCAGAGCAGCCTCCCCACTTCCAGCCCTCCTCCTGGTTGTAGTAGCCCTGTTTCTCTCGGTCACAGCCACAATTGCTGAGGTTGCCCTGGCTGCAGGCGGCCGTGACAGCGTGTGCAACCCCGGCAGCAGTAATGGCATAGGTGAACGCAGCTTCCCTGCTTCCTGTGGAGAGAAGCCAAAAGCTGATGGGTTGGCAGAAAGGCAGCACTTACCTACTAAAGAAAGTACACACATTATCTACAGCAACGGTGTCAGGCAGCAATGTGAGGAGGGCATTACTACTGGGTGTGTATTTCTCATTCTTACAGCATTACATACATACTTAAAACGCTTGGCTCAACTGGGGCGTATCACCCCAGGTAAGCACCAGCCGTATGATAGTCCCACCTAACCCCCTTCACCAGAGGGAAATTTTGCAATGAGTCTGGACAGTGGTGAGGTGAGGCAACAGGATTTTTTTTTTTACACTGCCTAGTCATGTTTGCAGCTGAACTTCAGCTATTTCAGATGAATAATAAGCAAGTCACTGGCGGCAATGCTCACCAGAAAACAACAGTCACCTCTAGCCATTGGCACTGTCTGGAAAAAGAAAAGCATTCAGGCAACGTCGAAAATACCAGACCCTTTCAGATACCCTCAGCGAGAGGGCTAGGACACAAACGGGGAAGATTATTAATCCGCCTTTATAAATGCCCCAGTAGCATCCGTTAGTGATGCTGCGTGTGAAGTATTCCAAGGGAGGCCTACAGAGACAAGAGCTGGGTAGGTTTTGTTTTCTTTCAAGGCAAAGTAGAGGCTACCCCTTTCCCTTGCTGGCTTCTCTCACCTATTAGTTTTGCTGTAACAACCCTTTTCCACTCACACTCTGGCTCAAACCTCTGCGTTACCTTGGCTAATGAGCATACGAGAGGTATGGAAGTGCTGTGGCAGCACTATTTCCTCTACAAAACGAGTGAGATGCTGTCATGGAAGTACAGTCTTCCTCAGAAAAAGGTCTTTTTGGAAAGAAGTTCTTTTTTTTTTTTTTTCTATGATCCAGTATTTGCCAAGGTTCCTCATCACCAATTCCATGTTATAGCTGCTGATATTGAGTATACGAAGAGAGGTAAATAAGTCCCCTTTCTTTACCGACACTGGTTGGCCGAGTGGCCTATAGGGTGCACATAAGCAAGGACAAACAGAGGCAGAACTATCGAGACCACAGTCACTGGCTTCCTGTAGGGATGGATCATGGCCCTTAGTGTTTTGTTGTTCTTATTATAACGTCTCCCTACAAGTTCCCTTCTCAGTGCTATCGTCCTTTTCCTCTGTTTATCTGGTGATAAACAGACAATCTTCTAATACTGCAGCCAAAGAATAACTGTAAAGAATTTGATGAAAGTTGCTGAAATGCCTAAATGACCACACACAGAGCTTTAACATAGTTAATGGATTTGGGAAGGAAAAAAAAGAACAAATTTTCCAGGGGAGAAAATAAAAACAAAAAACTTTGAAGCTATTTTTAATTTTTTATTTTAAGACTCATAGATATCATAACTATTCTGAAATGACCAGTGCTCGGGGGGGAGGGGTGTCTGTCTTATATTTCTTATTTTCATAGATAGCTTCCTGAAAGGTTACACCACTGCCGGATACGAGAAAGATCCTACAAGAAACAATCATAAACTGCTTTTTGGCACCATTTACTTGTTTCTCCAAAGCAATAAAAACGAAACTTAAGGTAAGAGAAAACAAAGAGGTGCTGTGTTCTTCAGGTACCAAGAAGGTTAAGCTGACTTTTGTATTATTTGAGTACATCGTGCAATGGAAGGACTGACTTTGCTTTCAGACACAGAAGTGTTTTGTTGGGGTGTACGATGTGTGTAGTCTGGTTCAGTGGTTCCCAAACCGTGGTCCGCAGAACACTGGTGGTCCAGGAGGCCACGGTAAAGGGTTCACAGCTAATCCACAGAGCCATATTAAACACTGTTTTTAATAGTGTTTTCAATTAAAAGTTTGATGATAACGATGCCTGGTGGTCCACAAGAAATCCTGAGGCTTGATAGCAATCCAAAAAAGTTTGGGAACCACTGTTCTAGTTCCCAGCCTGTTCTCTAAAAATGTATATCGATATTCACTCCTCTCTTCTTCACCCACCAACTTAAGTCAAATCTTGGACCCATGTTTTGAAATGTATCCTGTTGACTTGCAGGATTTCTTTCTTCATCTTCTTTAAAAAAAATCTATTCTTAATATATAAATTGAAAGGTTGGAAATAAGAGATGTAATAGAAACTACATACATAGATATATTTTCCTTTTCTTCAGATGAGGGTAAACGAGAATGCAAAATCAGACCTGGGAAAATTTTTTGTTCAGACACCTTGGAAACACATGTAGAAATGCTTATAAACAAGCAGAAACGTATTTCTGTCAGGGAACGTAGCAGCTGTGAGCTACAGTTCAGTAGATTTACTCAGAGATTAACCAGAGAGAAGTTGCTTATGTTTTATGTTTAAGCTCAATGTATTCCACATGTATCCAGAGTAGAAGGTAAGCCATTTTATCATGGCCACTGTGTCTGTGATCTGTCCATGAGTTTTCGCATGGTGGTTCCCTTGATCAGTTTTGTAAAACTAAAGAATATCCTGTCTTTATCTTCCTTTCGCTCGCCCTCGTTCCCATTACACCCCTGATTACCTTCAGGAATAGAGGAAAACATCTTTCCTTCACCCACTTGAGAGCTATAGCAGTGATGGAATTATCTCAAGTCATGGGGCAATACCAAATGGAAACCATATTAACTCTCTGAAGAGATTAGTCTTCTGTTTCAATGCAGCTCTAAAATAAGAAGGGCTCAGAAATATGATCTGGCTTGAAAATCAGATTCCTTTTGCAAGTTAAGTTGTCCTGCTAAGAATTAAGGGGTTTTTTGTTTTATTTTTTTTTTAACCAGAGGATGTTCCAAAACTTCCCTTGAACTTCAGTGTAAGCATTACCTCAGCAGTTCTCTAAAGTCCTAGGATCAGTAGAGTCTATTAGAAAACGCTGATGGGGGAGGGAGGCGAACCTCTGTGCCCAAATAATACGTCTGCTGTACACAAAGCTTTCCATTAGCGTGTCATCACTTGGAATCGGTTCTAAGCAAGTCTTTGTTAGGCAGCTAAAAATATTTAAGTAGTGATTGCTGTGATACCTGAATGGAGAACAATGATCTCATTTTATGGAATTTTTTGAGATTTCAAAAATATTCTTGTTATGCAGCGAAACAGAGACAAGTCTTTCCAGAAATGTTAACAAAATGAAGAAACACATATAAATAGCAGCAGATTTGGGATTTGACACAACTTTGAAGCTAGACTTTTCTTTTTCCAGTGAATATCTTGGTCATTTGGTTATTTGGCATTGCATATGCTCAGTATCTCTGTCTCAGAAGAAAAATTCTTGTTTGACTCCTTAAAGTTTTCTGTCACATAGACGAGAATAATTCTGTCAAGGTTTTATTTTGCTGGAAAATACACTGGTCTGGCTTTTACTGCGGCCCTTGGATTCATACATTTCCCTGTTAGAAATGCCTGCTTTGGTGTGAAGGACAACAGTTCTGATTTAATTCCCAAAACATAGAATGAATGTTTTCATGAGTAACGTGAATATTACTCTGTCTGATCTACTAACTGTCTGATCTAATAACTCCAACAGGACATGACCACCAGCACTAATTGAAACGAAACCTTTTGTCTTTGGTGAAGGTGGTGAAGGTCACTTGCAGTCTGCCAGGCCATGAGAGAAACCTTGCCTGTGGTCTGCTGGTCTGAGTTACTGTCATTCGCTGGAGTTCATTTGCATTCTGACTGAGGACTGTATTTTAAAAGTGCTCTAATACCGTGCAATGCAGGCAGTTGCTGCTCAGACAGACGGATATTGGATCATTGCTTCCTTAAACGAGTGATTTCTGGCAGATAGGGTGAGAGGAGCCTATTTATCTGTTGTTGGAGTCATGGAGCAGCCTATACTTTACCCCTAATTTAGGTGTCATCTCTGACTAAGTTTTAGACTGCTAACTGAGCACTACACTTATTACAGTCTAATGTGGAAATTATTACAAGTTCCATAATTGCTGTAGTTTACTACACTTGAACTTGCATATATTCAGCAGTGTATTTTCAGCATGTAACCACAATCAGCTGAGAATCATATGTGTTAAATACATATTTTGATCATTCAGCTGTGAGTGCAGGGTTAAAAATTTAACTGTTTCATAGTTACTAGAAAGGCATCTATTTGTCTGAGTAACTAGATGAGAATATTGCTGACTATGTTTTATTGGTGAGATACTGGCATGGGTTGCCCAGAGAGGTGGTAGATGTCCCATCCCTGGAAACATTCCAGGTCAAGTTGGATGAGTCTCTGAGCAACCAGATCTAGTTGAAGATGTCCCAGCTCATTGCAGGGGTGTTGGAATAAATAACCTTTAAAGGTCCCTTCTAACCCAACTATTCTATGATTCTGTGATTGCCATCCCACACATCATTCTGAAATGTCTTACGTCAGCAGCTAGATGAATAAGACTGCCACTGAATGTCAGCTATGAGAACTGTAATTTAACTTGAAATATTAAACTGTAGAATATACACTGTTTAGCCAGAAATTTGCTAAATCTTGGATCAACACTGATAGAAAATATACTACATGCTGCTGTTAAACAAAACAAATTCCTCATGTACTTACACAAGACATCAGATTGTTTATATGACACAATACAATATAGGTCAGTGGTAACAAGAAATGAACCACGGCAGAAGTTTGATTTTTTTGCCAAACCTATTTTTTTCAACAAGTCTTATTTTGTGAGTGAAAGCTGAGGGCACATTGAATCATTTTTATGGGCAAAAGACAATAGATACATCCAGATGTGTAAACTAAAACTCAGACAACAGCATCCTAAGTAGGGTTGGATGAAGACTTATACAGACAAGTTTAGATCCTTTGTAATTTTGTATTTTTTTCAACTCATTCATTAGCAATTCTCAAGAAAAATAGTGCAGGGTTCAATCCAAGGGCAATACAAGTCTGTGAGAGATTTCTCACCGTCTGGAGTAGATTGTTTCTCTATTTGCATTTTCAGTGTAATTAATTTGGGGCTTCTTGGTTTATAATCTAAAAACAGGGGCTGGTTTAATTTCTATATCTCTCTAATTTATGATACCCAGTGCTGCATATCAGAACTATAGACCAGTGAAACCAGTTTGTACAAGCAGAAAAAACACCACAGAAAAGCAGGGCTGGCAGGAACTTCAGGAGTGTCCCTAACATAGGCTAACAACACAGGTGTCCTTCACAACAGCTTTTTATTTATCCTGTTCTTAAAGATCTTCAGTTGTGGAGGTTCCACAGTCTCTTCCAGTGCCTCAGGACCCCTAGAGGTACATGTTTCACGAATAATCTGAAAGTGTCTTTCTGAACGCAAACCCACTGCTGCTTTCTCTGCAGATGCTAAGGACCAATTACTCCCTTCTTCTAGCAGCAGCCTTTAAATATTTAAAGATTTCCACCCTTCCTAGATGTGTCCCATCGTCAGTCCTTGCAGAGCACTTTCAAGAGCTCTGATCTCTCCCGCTGCTCTCCCAACAGGCTGGCCGGTGCCTTGCGGTGGGGTGACAGGGTGTTCCAGCTGAGGTCTTGCCTGCTCAGAGTTAGAGCAGAACCAGCACTTCATATGTCTCTTATGCTAC
Organism: Phaethon lepturus; assembly: GCF_000687285.1. Classification (NCBI taxonomy): domain Eukaryota; kingdom Metazoa; phylum Chordata; class Aves; order Phaethontiformes; family Phaethontidae; genus Phaethon; species Phaethon lepturus. The sequence continues at coordinate 21,175 of NW_010516953.1, read as the reverse complement.
AGTCCTGTTTACTCATGCCAAGCATGGTGTTTTCACAGCAGCAGGACACTTTTGACTCTTACTCAGTTTGCAGTCGTCTTCTCTGCAGTTGCTATCACACCAGATGTTTCCCATCTTTCATTTGTGCAGCTGATTATTCCCACGTATAGATCTTTGTATTTGTCTTTCTGATTTGACTCCTCTTTTTTTTTTCTTTTATCTTCTTTCCCAGACCATTTCCCGATGATCATTTCCTGTTTTGACCCAAGCTTACTCCAGCTTCCTCGTAGTCCTTCCCAGCCTGACATCATTTGCAAATTCAGCCTGCACAGATTATTCCCTTGGTCAAGTCAAGAGTATAATACTGACGGGTACCAGATCCAGCACAGATCACAAGGAAACCTAGTTGGCACACCCTTCCATTTTGATAACTACCCACCAAGTACAATTTCCAGATGGTATGTACCCATTTAGCATTTCCTTAGTTTTCGTATGAGAATGTCATATAAAGCAGTGTCAAAAGTTTCATTTAAGTCCAAGATATATGGTATAAACTGCTGCTTCTCTGCCTCTGAGGCCCTGGGTGGCAAGAGGAGGAAATTAGATTGGTTTAACATGATTTGTTCTTGACAGATCCTTGTTGACTGTTACTCATCTCCTTGTTCTCAGTTATGAGCTTACAAATGGGGTTTTGTTCCCATATTTTTTCATTTACTGAAGTTAAGCTGATTGGTTGTATAATTTCTTTCTTTTTTTTCTTTTAGACAAAGGCAATACATTTGTCTTTTCAATTCTTCTTAATTAGAGTTCTCCACAAGTTTTCAGCACTAATGGCTGTCAGGACTAACAGCTCTAAAACAGCTTCATTAAATGTTCTGAGATGAGGGATAGCTAACTGGAACGCATTCAACCTGGACAAATACTTCCTTCTGTCTGATGGTGAAATGGTATTCCTCTGTCGATTATATTCTATAACCATCTGCTCACTATTGACCTTTTCAGTGAAACGGCTGATGCAAGAAGGCAAGAAGGCCTTCTTGACATTATCCTTGGTTTATACTCTCCTCAGGGGCCCACTCCACTGAGTAGTGGACCAGCTTTTTTTTCTTCATCTTCCACTCACTGACGAAGTACTGACTAAATGATTACTGTGTAGCCTGTTGTCAAAAAAAACCCCCACGGATATAGCCATCCATCCATGGTCATGAGGTTCCTCTTGGAGCACCTGTGCTCAAAAGTGCTCCTGAATGATGAACCTGGTGCAGACTGAGTATCTGTTACTCTGGCAGGACTTTCTGGTCAAATCTGATGGTCGCATTGGGTAATGTTCCCTTTACAATATCTATTAGTTTCCCATTTCCTCCCTAAAACCTTTATTTTCTACTACAGTCTAATTAAAACCATCTTGTTTAATTTTGTTTCATCCAGATAGGTCTGTTGAGTTGAACTGGAGCTAGAGCAGGAGTTGCACATGATTTCAGCAGCTTCTTCCTAGACTGCTCATGATGCCTATTTCCAATTACACGTGGCTGGGACAGAAAACATTGCAGATTTCAAAGCTGAGAATGTGTAGTGCTATGACATAATGGTTTATTTACAGATTCTTCTGTTATTCAGCATTTTTCATCTCTAGACTCCCACTAGGTTTTTATGGTTGGAGGTGCCAGAATTTTGGCCATCAGTCTAGAATTACTCTGTCAACTGGATTGTTTTCTGTTGCTCATGTGGGTTTGTCAAATTGCTTTTAGAATGGGCTGTACATGAGCCAGATTTATTTCACACTTGCCTTTTTGCAGCTCCTTGCTGTCACTATTTATATACTTTTGGAAGCATGTCTATTAAAAAGATCTATTTACTATGCCTCTGCTTTTCACATTTTTTTAAGCATTTTTTCCAATTTCATGGTTATTTTCTAAAGGCTTGCTGGTACTTTCCACAGTGATTTCTGTAATGAGGCTTCCAACAATTTACAGGGTTTTTTTACTTAATTTACCCCCTAAACATATTCAGTTAACTCCTGGCAATCATAAACAATAGTCAGCAATTCTGTTCCAAAGTGAGCATAATTCTGTTGTGTTTTTGACCGTCTTTTGGCAGCGTGTCTCTTGGTGAAGTTTTCTGGGACAGCGCCTGTGCGGTTAGTAAGTTAGCTGTGATCTTTGAAAGGATGTTTAGAAGTGCCCAGAGAAATATGAAATCTTTGGGCTCTCCCCTGTAAAACTATATTTGCTGTAGCAAATTATTTCTTACTAACTCAGCCCTAACAAACAATCTGTATCTCATTCTTACAGAAAATGGGGAAATTGAGGGTTTTTTAAATAAAGCAAAAGCACCCACTGCTTGTTTTTGTCGAGGTTTAATCAGAACATGGTGCTAAGCACTCATTTAAAGAATGCACAAGAGCATGGCTTGAGAAACACACAGTGCACAAAGCATGAGAGGGTAGTTCCCAGATACACTGTACCATTGAGAAAAGCCTGTGCAGTGTCACAGCCGGCTGTGTTTTCACAATGCTACTGTTAATACTGTCAAAGTACTATGTGGGAAGCAATAGCTGGAGCAGAGAGATTGTCTCCTGCCTGTGTTCTCCTCCGGACCTACTGACGTCCCATTGTGGGACTTAATGATTCCCTGCTGAATGTTTGGTGCTTTTTCTTTTCAATGATGACTGGTGGTTGATATATCGTAGTATGTGAAAGCTCAGCTGGAGACATCTTGCAGCGTACTGGCATTTTAAAAAGTTCTTTGCGCTGCTTGTCGGAAAGCATGGACCCCTGAAGGCATCTCAGAGAAACTGGTTCCTAAAGTATGCTAACATCTTTAAATTAAATGAAGCTATGAGGAACCAGATGTTGTTATCTATCCTACTCCATTCTATTCTATTCTATTCTATTCTATTCTATTCTATTCTATTCTATTCTATTCTATTCTAATAATTCAACTGCCTCAAATCTATTCACGATAACACTTCTTATGTCTAGGATTTGCCAATGCATTATGGTCTCTTTTTTTAAGTGCATTTCACGGGGAGAAATAAAAACAACATTTAGGAAAAAGGGAAGGGAATCTATAGCTATGTGGGCACGTATTTTTCTTATTTTTTTAAGTTTGCTCTTGATAGTGTTCTTGCACTACAGTGTGGTTCATTAAAGGTTTCTGAGATACCTGTGCGGTGCTCAGCAAAGGAAATGTTGCCCAGTCTGATTTAAGAAATAGAAAATGTGCTTGCCACATCATCAAAACAAAACAAAAAAACCTCAAACCCAGCAGAAAACAAAGCTCCAATCTGAACCTGTCAGTGAAATGGAGCACAGTACTACCACATTTTTAAAGTAAATTTGTTTTCAGGTCAACTTCATGCTCAATTTAGTAGGATACAACAACAGGGTAGGTTGCTACCAAACCATTTTAGTCACTGAGATTTTCATGTGTGTGGATTTTATAGGCTTAAGCCTTTAGTGAGTGAATCAGTTCAGAATGGATGTTCTCCCTGGCTGTCAATAAAGGATCCTTTCCACCTAAATTATTCTATGACTCTGTGATTATATTTGACTTCTTTTCTATGGACGCAATTTCACAAATACTCTGTCATCTCTACCACCATGCTCATGAGTACTAAGAAGTCATCGCCTTGCAGAATCAGACCTTCTCAGTGGACTCTCTGCTGGGTCAGTATTTTAATTAACTCGTTTCAATCATTTCAGTGGCCTGACGTAAATATGCTGTGTTGAAGAACATCTCTTCAAAAATAAATCTGCACTGCCATTTGCATGAAGTCATCTTTTCCTGTATTATCTTATGTCACTTCTAACCTAGATAACAAATCCCTGAGGGCAGTGGTCATGCCTGTATTCTTTTGTAAATTACTGTGCACACCTGTGCTTTGCTGTAGAAACATGTTAAATAATAACACCTTTTAAAGGGTTCTCTGAATTATGAGAAGTTGCAAGCACTAAGTTCCTATACCTGGGCATGCCAGAGTGTCTGTGGGTGGGTGTCTGTGTGTGTGAATGTCTGTGTACGTTGCAGATGAAATTTCAGCTCTTGCTTCAGAATTTCTTGAGGCGGTTTAGTTAAATCATGAATGTTACCTCAATATATTGTGCAGAGCCTATTAGTGGGCCAGTACCACTTTGCCATAATTATTGACTTACAGATAGACTCTGTGATACCCAGTTGAAATTGGTGGTAGACACAAATGTCTATGCAAGAGGTAGTCCTTGCCTGAAGAAGCTGAGTCTTCCAGCTGGAGAGGGCAACAGAAGAGAGATACTATTACCTCTCTTTCACAGGGGCACAAGGAGGTTAAGGCATTTATCCATACGACAGAAGGATCTGTAGGAGAAGAAGCTGTCCTTTTGTTGTATTCTCTTTGTGGGAAGACCACAGAGGAATTTAGCTGTAGACTTATCAGACAACAACTGAAACACAAGTTCAACCCTGTTTTCAGGGAGGATGTCCATGCAGCTGCATGGTGGGACAGGAGACCTCCAAGAAAGAGGCAGCAGCTCCTGGGACTGTGACTTCTCTGCTCTGCTCTTCCATATACTGTTCTAACATAGTATTGCACTGAAGATCTACTGCCAGAGCCATAAGGGGATTTGGACACAGCAATGCTCAGCATCACCCTGCCTGCCAGAGGAGTACACAGCACTTGAGTCCCCTCCTAACATTCTGCACTCACACATCCTCACATGCCATACCTCTATAGCGTTAGATCTACATCCTTCCTTTACTTTTAATTTGAAAGAATAACTGATTTAAGTGTCTTACCAGAAGTTTTGCTGGGGTTGCATTTGTTTCTATTTCAGAAAGATGCTAAACGTTTTCATGTCCCCATTTAGAGTTGATGATGATGACATTTCTTGACTACTAGTAAGACATGTGCAACTTTAAGCAGGATCTTAAAAGCTGGCTTCTTCTGTTTGTCAGTATAGACTTTTTTCTCATTTCTTATGTTAACCAGCACAATTGTTTGATATATATGTATTAATCTAGAAACCCCCTTTTGGAAAGACACACAAAGCAGGAGCAGTAGTAAGCATGACTAGCCCAGCCCAAGACATTTTGCAGGTATGAGGTACTGTTTTCTGATTAGATGCCAGTGTTTACAGTACACATAATTAATTACATCTATGGAGCAAGGGCTAGGCACCTAGAGCTAAATCTGCAAAGGGATGTTGGCTCTGAAGCCTGTCGTTTAGATGTTCTTCCACCCGGTATTTTCCATGTGGCCGGGATAGGAATCCAGCCTTACCAAGCACTGAGAGAGTTAGACACCAAAAAAGCAAGACTTCCAGAAGCCATAAAGCTGCATGGGGAAGCCCCAAAACTGGGAGCAGAAAATGCAAAGAAAGGGAGAGAGTCTAAACTTATCCCATCAGAGACTTAAACCAGATTTCCCTGCACAGTGAGCCTTTCCAACTATGCTGGCAGCAGTCATCTAAGTGTAATTGCTGAGGGTATATGGTGGTTTTAGAAAAGGAGATCCCACCCTTAAAATATTCCACTATCAGTCCATTATCCTGTTTTATATTCTGACTGGAGAAAAAAGATTTCATTACATTAAAAGCCAGAAGATGACTTTTTTGGTTTCACTGATTAGGATAAGGATATTCTACTGAGGATAATGTAACTTCTTCTAGTGTATTTTTCTATTTTTTTTCAGAGTATCCTTTAACTTGATTCTATCAAGTACAGAATTAGCATGATTTTGTATGAAATAAAGTACTAACTCTACTTAGTCATGACATTAGTAAAATAAGTTTTATGAAGAGCAGCAGTATTTTATTAAACTGAATCTCATTACACTAGGCATCTACTTGGTCTAGACAGGATCTAATAAATAAATATTTATTTGAATTATTTGTCAGATTTCTAATCTAATCCAGAGAAACATCATAAAATGGCATAACCACCCATCACATTGTAGCTTTCACTGCAACAGCAATGCAAGAAGAGTATTATGTCAAATAACTATGAAATAATGACATCTAGAAATACCTTGATCTGTACACACTTTTGTGGTAATAGCAAGGAATATGAAGTACTGCCCAACCTCAGAACTGGTCACAGCCAGGATGGGGCCTCTGAAAAGCATGGTCATGGAGAAACAGCTCCTGTGTGCCTGGGATAGCACTTTCCAGGCACAGAAATTGTTATGCTTTCATCTTGTCCAGTGACTCTGCTCTTCAAGGTGGCCTTAAGATACTCTTCAAAACTGTGTAGACATAGACAAAAGACTATTTCCTATGTTCCTTACAAAAAAGGTAAAATTATTTGTATTAAATAGTGTACCAGAATGTTGGGGTTTTTTCTGTAAAATTCTGCACAGGAACGTAGCAGAAAGGTTCTCGCTGCATTTGCTGGGAATTGTTGTTGGATTGTCTCCTGGAGTATGATTCTCCATACTGTTCATTAAGGTTGCCCCACAAATCTGTTGCTCACATAAATTCCTGGCATGGTTTCTGATGCCTGGCAGGACACCTCAGAGGACCAACTCAATATGTCAAATTTCACAAGCAAATTTATAACGTGAGCGCTATCACTGGTGACTCACCGCTCATCCTTCAGGTGTGTGGGCTTTAATGTGTTTCTCTGGTGCATTCTTGGCAAGGTAGGGTTTGGCAGGTGAGACGCGGTGAGTCTTGATGTGGCTGTTTAGGATGTTGCCATTCCCTTGATATTTCCCATGGTAGCAGAAGGACCGTGCCCCATTGGCTTTAGCTTGCAGTCCAGCCCAAACCAGCCCTTTCTTGGTGGTTGCAGCAGAGGGGCTGGATTTGCAGATTGTCAGTATGAGCCTGCATTCTGCTCTGCTAATTCCACTGCAAAGATCACATCTTCCCGGCGTAGGGCAAACAGCTGGGCAGTAACCTCGTAAGTCACTGGTGTCCCCTGTCAGAGCTCAGGTTTTGTGGAAAGCAAATGAGAAAGTTCTGGTGAAAGGGCTGGGTTGAAAGTTGTTTTTGAATTTGCTTAAATATTTTCCAAATGCTCTTACAATTCTTGTGTGGTTGCATTCACATTTCTGATACATTTGACTTGCCTGACTCTTTCTGGGAGAAGAGCTGGGTTCAAATAATGATGTCTACGCTTCTTGGTGTTTAAAGGGTCTTTGCCTGGTAGTCAAGTTTGTAACCCCAGTGAACAAGACGCGGCACAAATCACACATATGAAAGAGATTTAAAAAGAGTAAAGAGCTCAGAGGGTTTTGGATAAATACACAAAGTTTAGATTTTGGTCCAAACCTCTCTGGTTTGCAAAATGAGTCTGGAAGCATCACAAGAGCAAAGCCTTTTTTTTTTTCAGCTCTGGAGTTTCTGGTCCTGACAGGAGCTGGGAAGTGACAAGATTCACATAAACAAGGAAGAATTACATGAATCTTCTCAGGACTCATGAAAGATACTGAATCAGTGTTTAATCTGAACCTGTCCAGCTAACCCTACCAGTCAGCTTATCTTATCTAGTAGACTAGTGGTTGTTATTTATTATTTGTGTTGTGTTAAGCTTGTGTTTTGCCAGGTACTGAGCAAGCTCGCCCTAAGATGCTGATCCACACCTGTGTTTGACAAATGGGTTGATGCCAGACATGTGAGTTAAAAACTAAATGTTATGAGGATAAAAAGATCAAACTTCTAGCCCACAAAGAGCTTCCATTAAGTACGATACCCTACAACTGGAGGATGAGTTTTAAACAAAGACCAGAAGCAATATCTGTAAGTTTTTAAGGTATTCCAGCTTCAGACCAGGATCCAGGCTTTGTGACCAGGAAAGGAAGGACAAACCCCTTTCTGCAGTATAAATACAAGAGTATTTCAATAGATAGATCGGTATTAAAGCCAGTCTTCAAGAGGCTGGTTATGTAAAAGTACTTTTAAAAAACATTAACAAGTGTCTCTACTGCAAAGCCATCATTAAAACAAGATATGAGTCTCATTAAATAATCTTTTCAGCCCCCCGCTTTGCAGCAGCCCATTTCCAGATCTGAACTTTGAAGCTGACCCCTGTCTTTGTGATGGGCCAAACCAAAAGCCAGATCTGAACACCACTGAACTCTGGGAAAGTTCAAATCTATCGTTTGTGGTTCAGGTTGAGCTCTAATTAAAATAGACCAGTTAGAAAGGCAAATGTCTTAAAACCAAAACAAAACAAATGTTTCACGTGAAAAGTCTTGGATTAGTCTATATGGTACCAACTGGTGTTTTTGTCTATCACATGATGTCATGTTCCTCTGGCTAACACAAACTGACAGCATGCACATGCTGCTATATGAGATATTCCATGCAGACACTTTGGATTTAACTTGGAGCAGCACATAGAATTCACAGAAACACTTCACGCTGTGCAAATACTCATCAGCAATCTTACTGCCACTCAGGGTTGGGGTAATCTGCCACCTTTCAAACTTTCCATGCCCATCCCTAGTAGCACAGTAGTCCAGGGTCTTTTAAAAATCAGTGTCTTCCCTTCTTTGAGCAAAGCTTATGCCTCATTATGTCAGCAGTAGGTGGAATATTGCCACTAATCCCTGAAAACAAACAAGAAAGTGGTGCTGCAGAAACTTTGGTTGTGTAAGAGGGCAGGGAAATCCCAGCTAACTCTCCTGCTAAGAGCTTCTGTTTATACTGTAGTCGATATTACAGTGTCTGTAATAAAGCAACATGGTTGATCAATGGACAAGGGAAAAGCAAACAAAACAAAAGGGAACTTGGCTTCAACATTATTGAGCTGCTGAAGTAAAAGAAAATGGGAGACAGCAAGGAGGAAAAAGAAAGGGAAGGAGGAAAAAAATGTTCAAGCCCCATAGCTGGTGTCAGGACGTCACTGCAGCTAGAAAAAGAGGGTCTCGGACAGGAAGATTTACTCAAAGGATGACCAGCAGTTACTCTCCCTGTGGGCTTTATGCTCTCTCTTTTTTGGTACATGTAAGTACTGAACATGTAAGTACTTTCTCTTTGTGAAATTTGAGTTTAGGCTCTTTGTGGATAACTGTGTAGTTTCCCAATGTCCTTCTTATGTAAACTAAGCTAATAATCTTACCAGGCCTATTCTGCTGAGATTTTTCAGAATGGACTTTTTTTCATGCCTGGACTCGCTTTCTTTGGAGTGATTTTGGAGACCGAATCCCTCCACAACATTTCTGTCCTTTGCTTCCTGTTTGGATAAGACGACTTTAACAGCAACCATTCTTGTTAGAGGATCCAAGAGTACTGCACAAATGTTTGAGTGGAGGTTAGTCCACATTAATTAAGCCTTTCAATTCCCCACTGAAATTAGTCATCTTTAGTCTCCAGACAGGGAGGTATGAAGTGACTTGCCCAAGGTCACAAGAAAAGTATATGGCACAGCTGGGAATGGAGTCCAAGTCCATTATCTCCTGGTCCATGCTTTAACCATAAAATGATAGTTCTCACATTGAACAAGGAGCCACAGGGTATGTGAAAAATGATAGGAAGGGAATTGTATTGAGCTTCTTGAGGTGACGCCTTCCTCTCAGCTTGGACAAAGAGAATAAAAAATTATTTTATCCATTCTAAATGAGTACTTCTCAGGTTAAAGAATATTCAAATGTTTTCACTTTTTGCTCAGAGGAAATTTTCAGTTCAGATGTTTCTTTACTGGTGAAGTTGTAATTAAAAGAAGAACCTTTCTAATTAATCATTCTCTAGCAAAATATAAAATTCTATTTATGGCATCCTTTAAAACATACCGAAACAATAGAAAGCAGTAAAAGACACATCTATGCAAAGGAATGAGTAACTCACAATATTTTCTTCTGCATCAATTTTGTAATGTTCATGAAAGAGGATTTCCAGGAACCTAGATATTACTTTAGAATTTTCTTTAAAGCAAAAAGTAGAGTAGAATGGGAAGAGAGACCTACTCATGTCCTTCACCTGATAATGTATTGATTTACAGCAAATCTGGTTGAAAGAATCACATGGTCTTGTGACATCATGAGAAATATGGCAGAAAATATATGCTTATGGACTTGTGCTACTTGTTCTCTAAGTATGGAGTTCCACAAGTACTTAGGAATGAGAAGAAGTTAGAGAACTAAAACCACTTCACTGTTTAGGAAAGTTCACCACCCTTGCTATGCGGTTAATAAAACATCCCATGTGCTTTCGCCTGGGATACTGGCATTGGCAGTTTTCCAAAATACTGACTTATACGTCAACGCTATCCTCCAGAAATGCCCTGACCCCAGCCTTCTCCCGGCTACCTGCCACTAGCAGCCAGAACGAGCCCAACCTAATGAAACAGCAATGCGCAGATGCTCTGCGCTGCCCACTTCTGATTTTGGAGCCTGCCCATTGCCATTCGCCGTTACCGATTTTTCCTGCTCCCGGCCCATCTCTTTTTCTTTCCCTTCTCCCTTCACAGGCATTCATAGATCTGCTACGCTCTTTCCCACTTCCTCCTGTCCCTAGCCAGGCAGCTGAAAGGCTTCCATCACAGGGATTGAAAACATACTCCATATTAAATGTAACAGAATAGTATGACCGGCAGGTCCGCGTTTCAAACACATTCAATTTATATCACAGCTGAGAATAAACAGCAGGGGAAGCAACTTGATGGGTTGCTGGAGGCTGTGGCTACCCTTTCTTGTGGAACATGTCTCTGTCACTTGCTAAATAGGTGCACCATCTGGTGGTAATTTTGGACTCCCACTTTTTCTTAAACTTCCAAATAGCACTGGTGGAGTTATGCCTGTGGTTGCAACTTCGTTTTTCTCCGGTATCTGTCTGAAAGCCATCAGCTAAGACAACTTTTGCATGTACTGCTGGTAAATGAGTACCGAGAATAGCCAGGAGTTTAAATGAAGGTCATGTTTCCATGTCTGCCATGTGGAGCAAGCAGGCATATTAGAGGATCAGATGCTCCCCTGAAAAACGTACATGGAGAGGAGGAAAAACTTCACAGACAAACCAAAATCAGCTATTAACTGGCTTGATACCTAATTAGGGAGTTTAAGCTCCCAGGATAGTCAACTGGGACCTCCAGACAATCATGCAGTCAAATTAAGATCCAAATCACCCTCTGGAAGTGCTTCTCTCTCTTCTTTGACCGTACAAGGAATACAGGCTGACTAGGTTCCTATCTTAGACATCTCATGCAAATGCCTGGAGCTATGTGGTATGAAACCGGGCCAAAGGAAAGAAGTGAGGAAGGGGGTCCCCGTTTTTCTGCCTCCATTGTCTGAAGCCTTTTAGTTCAGCAAGAGACAGAAACCACTGCTACCTCTTGTGCCATTCCTCTCAGAAACGGAAAGGTTGCATTGATCATGTCAGATGTGACATTGCGTGGAGGCCTCTTCTGAACAGGATGGGTGAAGACTAAGGCAGAAAACAAGTTTCCATGTTGTCATGAAGAAATGAGTGAACGGGTATAAATAAATCATGATCCATGAGTAAACTTCATTCATTTTAGCTGCTTGAATAGAGCTTCCCAGTCTACAGCAATTCAGTCCATGTCTGTTGAGCTTCTGTCTAGAGATAGAAGTGTCTTCTCCCAGTGCACCAGTGAGCTTTCTGGGGTGAGAGCAGTTTACTTAAAGACTCCACAGCCACCTGAGCCCGCTTTTTACAGTGACACTGGTTAAATCTTAGGAATCATCTTTCTTTCAGAGTCCCAGAAATTGGAGGTTGAACCTCTGCAGTGGAGGAAACATATATTGCAACAGGTTACATTCGTGGCTAAAAGTTGTCTCCTGCGTCCACTTCCATCCTAAGGACAAATCTGTTCAAAACTGGGTAGGTGTGACACCTTTTACTACCTGAAGGACCCATCATCAGCTCGATCTTGCATGCTGGCTTTCACTATGACTTCTCTATTCTGCAAACCACTGGGGCATGCATTTAAAGTGAAACATTTTAAAACCCCTTTTACTTTAATAGGACTTAAAAAGGAGGATTTGAAGTTAGGCACATATTAGGTAAATGGAGCACAACTAAATCTGTTGGCCAGTTTGAATCCTGAAGGAACAGCTACCTTAGCACTACCATGCTAGATTCACTTTTTCAAGCCTCTGAATAATAGATGATATAGTCCTCTTTCTTGTTTGCTTGTTTTCTTTCATTTTAATTTGACTCTTATATTAGTAACAATAATATTATAATTCACAGTTATAGACATAGAGTACATCAGTAAGAAATAAACTACAGTCACAGGTAATTTAATCCAATACTAAAAAGTTATGCACGATACTCAGGAAAGAAATTTTGTCAATTAGAAAATAAGATATTTGTCAGATGTAATATTTTGGAATATGCCAGCCACTTCATTAGAAAAAGAAATTGCTCGTGACTAGAGGCAAGACAGCAAACTGCATGGATCAGCAATCTAAGCCCGGATGCTAAAACATTTGTTTGCAAACCAAAATGTACAGATCAACAAGTGCTGCCTTTTTGTAATGTTTGCAAATGCCTCTCTGTGCATTTCAAGCTTTTCAATTTAGAAACAGATGGTTTACCAAACAGAACGTATCCCAAAGAACAGAGGAGGAAAGGGAGGGATGCTGCTACACATGTAACTCTGAAGTCTAATGTTATGTTTAGCCTGTCCTGCTTGATGTAGAGGTTGAACTAGATGACCAAACCTATCATCTGTAATTCTAGGGAAGAGATTTTGACAACATAGTTAACCACAGCAGTAAAGCTCAAGGAATCTCCAGAGTCATTAGAACCCCAAGTCACTGCAGGACCGCATACCGGCAGGTTAGCTGCTGTCCAGCGCTACCTGTCATCTCACCTAAAGAGCTCCCCGTGCCGTGGCAAGATTTGGCAGCACCTGCCTGTTCGCAAAGTTGCTCTGTGCTTAAAAATTCAAACATGGTGTAGTTGGTTTCCATCTAACTAATTAGGTTTTTTCTGAGTCCCTGCTATGAAATTCAGCTCCAGTTCGAACTTCTGCTCGTACCCCAAATCCAGGAGCCTTTCTAGTGGCTGTAAAACCCTGGCTCTGGTGAAAGCAGTGACAAAATTTCTACTGATTTCAATAGGACCAGAATTTGGCCCCTGTCGTTTTGGATTAAGCCCAGCACCACTTTATTTAACTTTAAATGTTATTTACCTTCCTGTTTTAAGCGTGCATTACGTTGTAAGTCATTGACCAATAGGAGTGGGACACTGGAAGTAACTATTCAGTCAGCATGCTATGGATCATTTGTAGCCAGCAATTTTATTACGAAGTGACATGAAAAAAAATTACATTAAAGGAAAATTAATGTTCCAAGTGAGGCACTTGGAAGTAGGGAAATGCCGAACTTAACGTTGCTACGCAAAGCTAGCCCTGTCGTGTCCAAATTATGGTACAGTATTCAATTAAATAATAGCCTAGAATTTGCATACTATTTTTTCCACAGGACCTCTGACTCACTCAACCCAAGGCAGACCAGTAAAGCAATATGGAAAATTTTATCCTGAGCAGCTAAAGGCAAAGTTAAAAGCAACAGAAAATGAGGATTTTTGTTCCGGCCAATGCTGAGCAGGAGATTATCAAAGTTACAGGTCACTACAGACTGTGCCTGTAAGGCCACTTTATACATAACAGGACCCTTTTCCACTACAGCTAATTACATATTTATTAGGATGATTGCAGAGTGCCAAAAAACATAAGTACCCCCCACCACTCCAAAAAAATGTTTTTTTCCCACATTGACACTAACGGAGCTATTCCATTTAATAAAACACAGGTCCATTTAGTTTTGAACCACTGAAACAAAGGATTATACGGCATCCCCATGTCAGTCCATTGTTTTTTTTGAGAGCATAATGGCCTTTTTTTAACCTGAGGTTTAAGGTCACAGGAAGGCAGTGTGTCATGCTACATGATGTCTCTTATCAATCTGTGCGGTGTATGACGGACCCATATAGCTTATAATACGTATGGAAGCATGCGAGAGCAGAGCTCATGAGATAGAGACTTGAATCTCCCTAGTTACAGTTCCCTGCATCAATTTACATCAATCCACTTAAAGAATTTAAAATTAAGTGTACTAGCAAATCAAAATGGAGTTGTTCAGAATCAGGTATATCAGCATATTTTAGTTTGAAAATGTCTACAGAAAAACATCTGTTCCAAGAAATTTTTCATTTTTATATGTTAAATTGAAATGAAACAGAAGTTTAAAAAGCTATCACTTCTCTCAGGATGGAAATTCTAGATTCAATCCAGGTCAACATCTACCATTTCTCATCCAGCTGCAAGCCACACAGAGTTCATGAAGTAATTGTATTAACATATTAGTGCTATGTTTGGAATAAGGATGTCTGCCTTTTAAGGCAAGCCTGCTGCCAAAGAGGTAAATATTTAAATGGCAACAATAACATTTTAATTTAAGAGAACTTATATTTTTCTTCAAACTCATGACCCTTGAGGGAAAAGAAAACACAACTGAGCTACACTTGAACTAGACCATAGTACCTTACAAAAAGACTAGGGAGTACAGAATATAAACTGGGCAATATAAAAATTTGTCTATTTGTGGTTGGAAATTATTATATGCCACAGATTATATATGCTAGAATATATATGCTATATTTCTTTTATAGGGAGACAAAGAAAAAGAGATATAGATGATAAAATTAATGTAGCAAAATGACATTTTTTCCAGTGAAGTCAAACAAAATTTATTACTGTCAAGTCATAATTTACAAATGGCACTGTCCATTCACATTTATCTTTTCATCTATGATTTGCAGTGTGTTTCGAAAACATTACTAAAACCTCACTGGATCATTATGAGGCTCTGGCATCTCAGAAATTTTTAAAGCACAGAGAAATTTTCACCCACAAATTTTCAAATGGATTCACTAAGCTGGGAATCCTCCATCCCCTCAAAATAGCATGATTCTTTAATACGACAGTACTTCCTTAGAATAGAAAGGTAGTTTTATTTTTCTAAAGACCTCCAAGTGACAGAAACTTCTGAACCTAGCACTCTCACAATAGGCTGTCTCCTCAGTTGAAATAATAAAAATTCTTAGCACAGTAGTTGTTTCATAACTTTTTTACCAATCCTTCCCAACCTCAGCTGCCACCAGCTGGGAGGTTTATTTTCTTATTCTGGTTTGGGTTACTGTCTTGCTTTGCTGCTTATGATAGTATAAAGCTTACCCAGCCTTTTACAGTCAGAAAGAATGAACTGTTTGAATCAATTCTTTAATTTCTTCCAAAGATGATAATGCAAACTAAAATAGCCTTCTCGCTTCACCTTGTTACAGCTAGATTATCACAGATTTTTTTTCCCACAGTTTATCCTTCCATCAAAATTAATTGCACTGGGAAAATCTGTCCTTGTAAGGCAGCTTTCGCACCTTATAATAATTACTTTACTGCCTGTAGGGTAACTAATATAAGTGCCCAGGACTTGAGGTGGAATAGCGCAAATTTGTTCCAACATGGTCTTTCTTCTATCTTTGCAACGCAACTTGTGGGAAAGTCACTGACATAACTGAAATCATTCTGCAATAATATATATCTAATAAGCTAGAACAAATATACTGGATATCCTTAAGGTTAAGGATATTTTTGTTTCTCCTTCCAGCAACAACATGTCAGTTGTGAAAAGAAATGCACTGTTTGAGACATTGTAAGAGAAGTCTTTGCAATCAGTGTTTGCAGTCTGATAAATCTTTCCTGCAGAATGAGCACACCAAGGACATCCTCAGGTTTGGGGTTTTTTCTCTTTACCAGCTGCCTCTGCCTGCCTGTCAGTTACCCAGCTGGTATGGGTGGTGGTTCACGATGCATGCCTTCTTGGGTTTTTTTAATTCAGCCTAATAATGAGAAAACTCTGACTCTAAATAACAAAGAATTATGCATCTTGTTATACACCACTGTGCTTCTATTAAAAACGATCCTTGCATAAGCCACATCTCATTAAATTTGCCATGGTATTTATAGCATCTACTAGTTTAACTAAATCACACTTGCAAACGCGGTGGCTCCACATGAAGTGTGAAATGGACATCGGCAGTCGCTCAAAGGTAGCCACATGAGTAATAAAGATGCAGCGTGTATTGGTCCTACGCGGTCTTCTGGAAGTTGCCAGCAGTCCTACTACAGATTTCAGCTGATGGAATGCATCCTGTGCACCTGGCTCCTGGCATCCCAGGAGGCCTGCTGAACTAGAATTTGAAAGTTGATGCCATCCCCTAAGAAGCCACCTCTCACACTGAAATGTTTTTTTACTGTATCCTAGCACCAACGTAGACATCCAGTTCAAGTTACTGAAAGCAAGTTTCTTTGTGATCAGTTGCTTGAACATTCAAAGGACACTGTTGTCTGGGACCATGCTATATGACAACAACAAAAAACCAGAATTTTTTCCACATTAGGTCCAAAAGCCACTGTGCAATTGAGGTTCACAATAACTGACAAATGCCTAAACCAATCATAGCACCTACTGCTATGACAAAGATAATTACTGCCTTTCCATCAGTGAAGTGTGTACCCTGCTCTGTATCACATTTAAAATAATCTAATTCCAACTCATTTTCCCCCTCCAAATTGTTTCCAGCTGTATGATTCCTTTCTTTCCCCCATATTGTTTTTATTGGATATAACGCAAGTCCGTAAAGATAGATTTTCCCATAATAAATATGCAGATGTTAGAATAATAAACATACAGTCAACCTGATGTATGAATATTACTAAGTATTAATAAATATATAAGTAACAACATAAATTGATTTAAAAATTGGAAAATGAGAACATAAAGTAACAAAGAAGTGGCAGGGGGAAAGAAAGGCAAAAAGTGAGATAGAAAAGTACTTACTTCAGGCAAACTATCTGGATTCATTTATGGTTCTCTTTATTGATTTGCTGATAGCATTAAAGCACAAGTATGGTTGTAAAGCATTCCTAAGAATGCCGCCTGTCTTCATCTATTGGAAGTTTTTTGCTCATACAGAAAAGTCAAGCTTTCCAAGTTGGCCAACTCATACCATACTAGACACTACTGTGCTAGATTAATGTATCTGCTTGGATGTGAATTTCCATTTTTGGAGAATAATGAGCCTCTCTACTCCTCCCATTTTTGGTAGGAAGTTTTTATGAACATTTGGCATCTCGGTTAAACCACCATCATAGCCCAGAATAAAAATGACTGGATTCATATGTGAGTCTGAATCCAAATTTAATTAAGCCTATATATGGCCTGAACCAAGAATAATTTACACACTGACACTCAGCGTGTATGATAAAATGCCAACCATTTCTCCGTGGTGCCATCACTTACGTTATCTTTCATGCCCAATTCCCATGTTTTTTCATGCCTGTAGCTAAAACACTGGGATCCAGTGTGGACTTAGTTACCTGTTTCCAGTGCAAATATAGAAAGAATTGGGTTTTTTGTGTGTATCTTTCTTTCAGAAGATGTTCCCCTCCCTTTCTTAATCTTCTGTTTGAAATTACGCTGTCTTCTTGGTGGTTTATGTGTGCATGTGTACGAGTGCATGCTTGGATATAACTGTGACATTCAATTTTATTTTCTGACTCTGTTTCTCGAAATAACTTGTAAAGTCTTCTTCACCTGTGAGTTAATAAAATCCATGCAACAGATTTTCTTAGTCTTTAAAACTGTAGTTTTCTCTCCCATCCCTCTCCCTTTCTTCCTGGAGAGTGGACCAAATGTTGAGCAAATGCATGGCGATAGGAAGCTTCTTAAGAAGTTGTTCTTCTTCTAAACCTCTCACAGTAAGCAGGGCTTTAACCTCACTTCTGATGCATCCTTTCAACATGCCAGAAATCTACAGATCAGTACAAAAGGTCAGAGATTTAAAAAAAAAAAACCAAACACCTTCAGAACTCCCTTTTTTTTTTCCAATTTGTTGATTCTTCTCTGCCACGTGTCTAGTTTTGGATTTGGCAAATCACTGTATCAATGATACAGTCAAATGAACACTACTAAATCATGAACATTTTCCACATCATGAGTCTGACAAAGGAGACATCTACAGATTACTTTTGATATCTTGGCAGCTATATTTTTCAAAACACCTTATTTTTGCCCTGGATTTAGCACTGGTGAGAGTAGTCTGTTTATAAGCACTTCACGGATAATTCCAGAGGAAACGGTCAGTGCACAAGTAATTAGCCAGAATAATCCACTGTCAAAGAACAACAGTAGATTTCACTTCTGTTATTGATTCTGACTCTGTACTTCAAAGGCTGCACCACTTACTTTTTTGCATGGAGTTCTTTGCTTCCAACTGTCGTTAATGATCTGTAACTTTCAGAGTTACCTACATGATACATCGATCCAAACATCATTTGGAGGAATAGAGACCAGTCCCTAGTGCTGGAGCTCTTTTGTATCAATGACCTGATAGGACCAGAATCTATAATATTCCAGATCAGGATCATTGCCTTCAAAAAGTTAGGACAATTATCTTTCAACAATGGTTATTGATAATAACAACTGAGATATCATTAACCAATTAATTTGTGTACCCATTTGTTAAAGAGGTAATTTTCAAAGAGGTAATTTGTTAAAAAGGCTTACAGAAACAGGAATGAGTGGAGAGTGCAAAAGCTTCTCACTTCATGTGAGAAGCTGGCATGCAAACTAGAGATGAGTGCAGGAAGGTGACAAATATACAGGGACAAGATGGGTAAAGTGAGTGTAGTAGTGACTTTTCTTCGGGGATGGCATGACTATGGAAAGGTTCCCAGTCATAAATATACCCAAAAAAAAGCTATACGCAATGCTTATCTAATTCATCCGATGGCACATCCTTTGTTCGCGCTACTAATTTTGATCTCTCCGTCACTTTTTATCTCTGACTGCTATAAATCTTCCACACCAACATGAATGTCCCATGTCTAACATAACTTCTACAGCTGTTATTCTGTCCTCTGAACTATTCCACTTGTTTTTAACGGAGACTCCCACATATTATATAGGTGCTACAGCCTTCCTTCACTGAAGTAACTTTGGAAAAATAGCTCATCACTGATCCAGCTTAGCTAACTTACTGGGGATTCCCCTGGCACAGTAGGGTCCCCAGAAGTCACGAGGGTGGACATTTGCCTGTGTCATGCCTTCTGGCTGCTGCTTGGATGTGGCAGAAGGACATGCATGACTGGAGCACAATGGCACCCAAGAGGTGGTGTTGGCAACAGATCCACAGCTCTTGGAGAAACCTCATCTTGGGTGAGTCTGGGGGTTTGCTCTGACTTTGAGGTGTGGGGAAGTGTTGCATCAGGATATGAGTTAGAATAAACTTGTCAGTGTTCGTGGTAGAGCCTTGGCCCAGTGGCTAAAGAACAGGTCCTCTCTTTCCCACACAGGTAGAGAGCAATTATCATCATGCCATCATAATTTCCTCACCCTCTCCTCCTTATGACCTGAATAATTTGCCTTGATTGTTCATGTCCCTAAGTGATTCCAGGAAAAAGCTAGATGAGCTTTCCTTTGGGGTGAAGTACTTAAGTACTTAAGACTTTTTTAGTCTTAATCCTTTCTTCAGTCTGTTCAGGCAGAATCAAATGTCTGGTTTCGTGTTTCTGTATGTGTCAGACATGATTGTGTTTTGTTACACATGTGAATATTTATGCTTACAAGTATTTTGTACCTTTAAAGTATTTTTTTTTACCTTTGTCCCTTTTTTTTTACTTTTTTTCCCCTCAGTAGTATAAAGACACCACTTCCTCAACCCTGTCTTTCTCCTAGATAGTGACCACATCGTCTCTGGGTGCTACTCCACTAATAAAATAAATAAAGACATGTGGATTATGGGATCCTTTATAGACCTGCATGGAACATATCTGGCTCAGCTGGCAGGGGTCATGTAAACCTTCTCCATCCGTTACAGTTTGTGTGGTTTCACACCCAACAAATGTCAAAGCAGAACTCAGCTGCAACTGCCAAGTTTCGTCTGTGTTTGGGTTAAGCCATAAAAGAACCCACCAAATTCCACATCAGTCATTTCAGAGTTGCAAGAAACCACCCAGGTTCGGTGAGGAGGTCAAAAATCTGGTGAACATTTTGGCAAATATGGCCTGAACAGTGGCTTAAGAAAACCTTGGTTTTTTCAAACTTTGTATAGTCTGGCCAACCTGATAGCTGGTCCATCCTGATGCCAAATAATTTTTGTTCCCTATAGCTCTTATTTTGTATAGAAATGTTCAGAATGAAAGCACAGGCATGATTTTTAGCCGTCTTTAGGCATTTGGAATGTGCTCACTTACAGGTTTTCTGAGGCTAAAAGGAAACTCTCTGGTGAAGAGGGTTATTACTCATGAGTACAAGGACAGAGCTGATGAGGTCTCCCAAGATTCTCAGCCTGAAGAGGAAAGCAGAAGTGGTGAAACCCTTTTCACCAGGAAGCTTAGTGACAACATCGACTCTGGTACAACCCTCCAGAGTGTGCCTCTTCAAGGACATAAATGATCTCACAGAAGCTAAGAGGACTTGACTAATGGTCATAACATGCGTGGAAGCTTTGGCAGATCAAGACAACATGAAGTACAACAGTAGCATGCTTGGCAGCTGAGTATTTTCTGGCAGCAACATCATTTGGACATCAACTTAAAATAAACAAGTTTAAGACCAACCAAGGAGGATCAGACCTGTGCTTCTAGTAGTCAAGACTAAAGTGACTGGATGTTTTCCTGCTTTGTTTAAAATAGAAGGTAAAAGTCAAATGTTAGGTTATTTCCTGTATATGGTATCTTGAGGATGTTTAATGCCTTCCACTTACTGTCTTTTTAGGAAACAAAAGGTTGGCAAGAAGTATTCTCTAAACAGAATTAGAAATATCTTAGGAAAAATGTGGGAAGAGACATTGAGAAGCAAATGCCCCACCACCAATTTTTCAGCATCAAAACCAAATTCTACCAAACTTTTTTCTGAAGTTCAAAAAGCTCAGACTTTTCTTTTGTTATTGATTTGGTTTACTGGGTCCTTTTATTAGTAGTTTTAGCCCTCTCCACTTCTGTGGTTTGGCCTGGAGCAATGCTCACAGAATACGACAGATTCTCCTTGGGTGTAAGTCAGTTCCCCTGATGCCAATGGATTTATTCAATTATAACACTTTACAGCTGGGCCACTGTGCCCTTAAAAAGCCCAGACCTCAGCCAGACTCTCAGACTTCCATGTTCTTTGAAAAAATATTCAGTTCCATTGTTGACTTAAGCGTACCTCAGCTTTTGGAATTCATTTCACAAGGGTGTTGGAAAAAAA
>NW_010516952.1:46990-70886 GCF_000687285.1 Phaethon lepturus | reverse complement strand
AAGGTCTTTTCCAACCTTAACGTTTCTGTGAAAGGAGGTCGTAGTGAGGTGGGTGTCAGTCTCTTCTCCCTAGTAACAAGCAATAGGACAAGAGGAAATGGCCTCAAGTTGCACTCTTTAGGGGAGGTTTAGATTGGATATTTGAAGAAATTTCTTCACCAAAAGGGCTGTCAAGCATTGGAACAGGCTGCCCAGGGAAGTGGTTGAGTCACAAAAGACATGTAGATGTGGCACTTAGAGCCATGGCTTAGTGGTGGACTTGGCAGTGTTAGGTTTACAGCTGGACTTGATCTTAAAGGTCTTTTCCAACCTAAATGATTTTATGATTATGCTAAGTATCTTTTCAAACAAAATAGATTCTGCTGTGATTTTAGTGACTTGGGAGCAGTTAATATCTTCGGCAATGACACAGTGGGATCGAGGGCACCCTCAGCAAGTTTGCAGAGGACACCAAGCTGAGTGGTGCGGTTGACATGCCTGAGGGACGGGATGCCATCCAGAGGGACCTGGACAAGCTCGAGGAATGGGCCTGTGTGAACCTCATGAGGCTCAACAAGGCCAAGTGCAGGGTCCTGCACCTGGGTCAGGACAACTCCTAGTATCAATACAGGTTGGGGGATTAAGGGATCAAGAGCAGCCCTGCCAAGAAAGACTTGGGGGTACTGGTGGATGCAAAGCTGCACAGGAGCTGGCAATGGGCGCTCACAGCCCAGAAGGCCAACCATGTCCTGGGCTGCATCCAAAGCAGCGTGGCCAGCAGGTCGAGGGAGGGGATTCTGCCCCTCGGCTCCGCTCTTGTGAGACCCCCCTGCAGTGCTGTGTCCAGCTCTGGAGCCCTCAGCACAGGAGAGACATGGACCTGTTGGAGAGGGTCCAGAGGAGGCCACAAAAGGGATCAGAGGGATGGAACAGCTCTGCTGTGAGGACAGGCTGGGAGAGTTGGGGTTGTTCAGCCTGGAGAAGAGAAGCCTTCCAGGACTGAAAGGGGGCCTATAACAAAGATGGGGACAGACTTTTTAGCAGGGCCTGTTGCAATAGGACAAGGGGTAATGGTTTTAAACTAAAAGAAGTTAAATTCAGCTTAGGTCTAAGGAAGAAATTTTTCACCGTGAGGGTGGTGAAGCCCTGACACAGGTTGCCCAGAGAGGTGGTAGATGCCCCATCCCTGGAAACATTTCAGGTCAGGTTGGACAGGGCTCTGAGCAAACTGATCTAGTTGAAGATGTCCATGCTTATTGCAGGAGGCTGCAGTAGATGACCTTTCAAGGGCCCTTCCAACCCAAGCTATTCTATGATTCTATGATTTGTTACCTATCAAGAGGAAAATAACCAGTTTAGCTCCCCAGGCTTGTTGACTGATGATGTTCAATTCCAGATCTACAGCCCCCCCCTGTTACACAGAGGAATGGTGTGGCATTTGGAAGCAGCAACCAATTATTTTTCCTGCAATAATGCAAACCTTGCACCTTGCTACATTGCATGTCTTCACAACTTTCTGCATTAGAGGACTTTTTAACCCACTATAGTTATGTTATAACATGTTCTATGGATGTGTCTAAATATTTATAACAGTTCTTAAACATTGAGGCAAACACTTACTTCTTGAACATGTCCTTAATGTTAACATCTCTCTAATTAATAGCTTGCTATACCTTTTTTTCCTTTCAGAATCAGACTTCTATTCTTAAAAAAGCCAAACAACAAAATCCGCAGAAAATCACAGCAAAAAACAAACACAAAACCCTCAAAAAACCCCACTTTGTGCATTTGAAGGATTGCTTTGCAGCCTCTTTTCAGCTCCATCTTGTTTTAGCATGCATATATCCTAATAGATTTTTTTTTTTTTCCTGCCAGGTCTGTAGTTCCAGTATTTTGCTCATGCTTAGCAGACCTGGTAGAACGCCAGTTTTGCCTTGCTGTTCAGTACCAACCTGTTTTGAACAATCTGCCATATAGAGCATTTCACTTCTGGGTCATGAAATAAATGTCTTAGTTAATCAGGGCATAGACAAAACTCTAACAAGAGGGAAATCTGACCCAGCAACGAGTTCAAGCCTGCTGACTATAAAAGTTACTCCACAGTCTTTCCCAGGCAGTAACAGGCATGGCACATTCCTTAGGTTTCTTCATGTTGAAAATGCATCTTTATTTTTCTTTGCCTCAGCAAACTTGCTTATGATGACTCTGAAGTGTTTCGTATTGTATTTTAATAAAAGCACAGTCATCTGTGTAAAGTCACTCATACATAACCTCATCTGCCTTGTAGCAGGCTTTCAATAAGCTCAGGTTGACCACCTTGCCAGATGTTCAGGATTTAACTACCTTGGCATCATACCACTGGCACAATCAATCATTGCAACAGAAAGATTTCATCAGAACTTTGTTCCGAAACACATCTGTTCAGGCCCAGTGATTAAGGAAACCGCTCCTACGGCCCTCAGCACAGAAACCTTTCCCAGCTTCTGCTTTCCGACAATAACTTCAAATGAATGTCTGCATAAGTAAATCTTTTGATCTTATTTCCACTAGTTCAGCTAAATCATATGAACAAGTAGCTTTCTGAGTGCGACCATCAGTCAAACTGAGTTTCCTACTCTGTCTTCCAGATAATAGGAAGCTTCAATGTTTATTCTGTGCTCATCACAGTACCTGTCTGTGGAGGTTCATCCAACAAATGCCCTCAAGACACAGCCCTTCAGTCAGAGCATTTAACACCATCTCTCTTTGCAGAGAGTCCCCACATCCTTTTAGGTAGGGACCTACCTAATGTTTTAGGGAATTTTAAGAACTTCCTTGCTTTTAAGGACTTCATACTGAGATTAGTATCCTTTTTCCAAACATGCTTGAACATGAATAGTGGCTTTGAAAATTACCAGGAGATGGGCAAGAAGAGAGAGAGGAGAAAGACACCAGAGAGACCCACAACAGGATAACAATAGGACCACACAGGACTTCAAACCATGCTAAGCTTTTGAAACAGTCCAAAAAGAATATATTCAAGTACACAAAAAGCACGTATTTCCTGGAAGATGGTAAACTAACTGGATGACAGTGCATGGGAGAAGGCTTACCTGCACCCCTGCTCCCACCCACTGCTCAACTGAATTGCATTCCTGGGTCTTTTCAGGCAACGTCCTCAAGGTCTGTCCTTGGTCTCCTGGTCACGCAGAAAATCTCTCCTGGGAAACAAATGGGTTTGTACAGCTATTCCTGTTTTCTGTGCTATCTCAGCATACAGTTTTAGTCTGATAATTTCTCCTCATCAGCATGCACATTGGATAAGCTGTATCAGTCTTCAGCTACTCCCCCCTGCCCAAACTGGTTTCTTTTAAATCAAGACACAGAATGCCCAAAAACTAAGCAGAAGTACAAACATGAATGCTTTTCTGTTACATATTTTCCTGAGATGGACAGTCCTATATTCATTTATTGAGAGGTAACATTAAAAAAAGAATCCAAAACCCTTTAGTCATATGTATTAGTGATTCATACAAGGCTTTAAAAATCACATAATGCTTCTTCCGGCAAGATCAAGTTTCTCAGACCTGTCTGCTGCCTATTTAGGTAAATATAAAATTCTAACATGATTATGGTACTACCTATTTAATCAAGAAATGCATCTTTTCCCACATTCCCAAAAACAGCTTTCAGAAGAGCTATCATACAGCCTATCGCCTATCACTCTTTATTGATCAGCAGCATCACTTTCACATTAAGACTATATGTGTTCAGCCTCTTGCCAAATGCATTCTGCGAAGTTCTGGTTGCCAAATATTTTCTCTAGTATGCTAAATGACAAAACAGGCAAAGGCATTAATTGCAGAACTGCTGTTAAAAGCAAGGAAATGCATTACCAGTAATGCTTATTGCAATATTTACAGTGCTTTGGCATGAATACGATTCAAACCAGTTTTCCTTTGTTATATTTGATAATAGCATCAAAAAACAACACTACATTGGAGACATCAAAAAAAGAAAGAGAAGTCCAATCTTTGAAAAATGAAGCATGCTTAAGTAATGCAAAAATATTAAGTCATACATGTACAATTAACTTCAGTTTCTATGTAGACACCTACTGCAGGTCTTCATCAGCAGACAACAGTAACCTTTATCTTCCACCACAGCTGAACTTCCTTCTCTACCACCACTGATGTACACAAGCTCTACACCCCAGTCAGACTTCAGAAATGAACACTAGGGACCATACCAAAATCAGAGGCACACTCATGACTTCTCACATGTAATGGGGAAAAGAATTCCAGTGCTTCCAAAGCCTTAGGGAAGAACACATACTAAAGTAGCTATAGCTTACATTTCAAAGGCATAACAAGTTAAAAAGTTAAATTGTGTTTACTATGAGTACTGCATTTGATAGAAGGTTGAGCATCCATGCAATCTTGGATCAAAGGTATTAATTGCTTTTCAGTTGAGAAAGTGAATATTTTTCTCTGAATAATTAACATAAAATCAAAATATTTTTTAAAAAGTTTTCTGACATTTCTGAAATCAGAGTTCTTAATTACTCCCAGTAATTTCAAGACTACTCTGAAAATAGATGGCAATAGCTGCATCCAGCCTGACTTACGCCGCTGTCCTGCCTACAGTCACATGATCACATCACTTGCCTAAAACATGTGAATTTGACCCAAAGCAGGCAAAAATAACAGTGTCATCTCCAACCCCTCAGTTTTTTCCTGCTCAAGCCTTTCTGTTTTGTGTAACAAAAACAAAGTGGAGGTCAGAACTTGGAAGTACTTTCCCACTGCAGTCTTTGCTTGCACCAGACCCAAGCTTCCCTCCAGCCCAGTCAGTCCTCTGCTGTTGCATGCAGATTCAAAGACAAGAGCTGCAGGAGGACCCCTCTAGGTGTGCCATGAGCATGGCAGTACAATTCCCTTCTGAAGGAGACATATGTTCAAACCCACTGAACTAAAAATCTCTTTTTTGCCCTTACTCGCTACCTTAGAGACAAGCTTCCTTACATCTGAATTTACCTCTAGTACCTGTAGCCTTTTCACTTTTGCTCCCTCCAGCTGCAGTCACTGTTGCACTAGACCTGAGCCATAGCTCTGCCTTAATTTTCAAAACCCAGCATGTACGAAATGGCAAGCCTGCAGACTGCAGATGCCTGCAGAACTTCAGGGACTACCAGTGATGTTCTAAAAAGATCTCTTTTAAACATAAAAAAAACCCTGCTTTTAACATACATGGCCCAAGCAACTGCGGGAAAAAACATTTTGAGGAGAACCATATTTTGCACTTTTGTGGTGATTTGCAAACACACTCAAAGCAATTAATTGAAAAATCTTACAGTAAAATGCTTTAGGATATTCCTCCAAGCAGTTAGCTTCTCTTGTCAGGCAACAGTTTCCTGATGTACTGAATATTTTACAACTTCTTAAGCTACGTTGCTTTTCCTTATGAAAACATTGGTGAAATAAAGCATCCCCTTTTAAAGAAAATTGTTTGGAGACTGAGATTTTAATGATTTTTTTAAACTGCAAATATACATGTCAATATAACGTAAGGGATTTTTTTTTGGTATCTATTTGTCTTCCTTGATAAAACGTTTATATTATTTGTTATTATCAACGATATGCATAGAAAATCATTACAAGTTAAGTTAAAATAGAATTTATCCAATTAAACAAATAGAATTTATCCTGAGCCCTGCTCAGGAAGACACATTAACTTCAGAGGATGATGTTATCATATCCCAAAATTGCACTGTGAACACAAACTTTCAAAATCATGACTAACATCCATAATTATAGTATGTATTGAGAAACACTTTTTATTCATTTACCTTTTTGTTTGTTTATTTGAAAGAGAGTCCAGAATTTATCAACTGGAGGTGACAGGCAGAAGAATATAGCCTGGAACTGATTAAGTTTGGGGATATGCATATACTTTGGAGGGGTATCAGAGATTATTTATATTCAGCAAAACACAATTATGTTTTTGAAATGGACTGAAAACATAGCAATGTAAATCAAACTGTCATTACCCTTCTACTCTCCAAGCAGCTACTACTCGATTGTTCATGTCACTGCCTACAACAGTGTAAGGACTAGTCAGGTCCCAATGCAACCTGGGACAAAGGAAAGGTCATTAACCACAGGGGGGTGGGAGTGGGTGTAATTGCAGTAAGATGGTAAAAGTACTGGCTAATTACAACATGACAACTTGTTTCAGGGATATGCATTTAGATATCTATTCCATATATAGCAAAATAGTGTTAATTACAGCAAAAATTAATTGCCAGAAGATTAATTATTTCTGAACACAGATTGTTTCAGAAAGACCAGTTTGAAATAAGCAGTTTCTGCCTTCAAACTACAGAAAATCCACATGTGAAATATACTAGTCATTGTTTTACATGTGACTGAATGCTTAAGTACTGCGACGAAGAAGGCAATAAAAACCTGAATTACTGGATACAAAAAAGCACAAACAAAAAGCACCCAGGCTGAGACAGAAGCTAAACCCAGTACTACAGGTAAGAACAGGACAAACATAGGAAAGAAAGATATGATTGAAAAGATGTGTTTTTAAGTCCAACGAAAACCTCACTGTTTTGAAAAGCATCTTCAAGTTCCATAGTAAACGCAGCCCTTCTCCTCACCGGTAACTTCTGAGCATCAAATCCCAGAGCTAACTTGTAAAGCTATGACAAATGCAGGCATCCTAACAAGATAAATCTTAGAGTAAATGAGGCAACTTGAATTATGAAAGTTACATTAACAGCTCTTGTATATGTATATAAATGCCTTCATAAAAGACAATTTCAAGAAAGCTATGCAAGTTGTTTTATTCCATAAAAGAAAAACTACATTACCTGTGAAGTGGGACTTGCCAAATTACCAGAAGAACCATTACAAGCATCTTCATTTCCCAGGAAATAATTTCATTAGACAAAACGTGAAAAACCAGGAGACTGCTAGAGCTCCTAATGATTATATATGTTTCCTACCACAAAGCTGTTAGTACTTGCAAAAAGCAGATGTGTACATAAAGAGGCTGTCTTATATACATCAAATTTCTACAAAGGAGCCTAATGAGGCAGTGGTCTGCCACCCCACCACCATCAGGGTGCCATTCACTCCTCTCACATAGCACACATGTGGCTCCCTGTTGCTGCCCCAGCTGGACCCACACAGCCCAGTATTCCAGGTGGCCCAACAAAGCCTTGTTACTCCCAACAGACAACAAATGGGAGAACTTTCTCTTATATACTTAATTTCTCTCTGGACACATTGTTACATAAAAACTTGTTGTACAGCACTTAAAGCAAGATACACTGCAAGAAAAAGTTTGAAAAAGAAAACTGAAATTTAAACAGAAAAGTTCCTTTTTTCTTCATTCTGCCCAAGCCAGCACTGATTCAACATTCTTATCCATATATCATCCTCTGCAACAAATGGGAAAACTCTCCAGCAGAACACTGTTACACACATCAGCAATGAATTGCAGCAGAAGACAACACAACAGTCATACATTTCATTTCACAGGCTGAGGAATTTTCTGACTTGCAGTGGATGATGCTACAGTAAAGCCTCACCTTAGTGTACCTCACCACAAGCATCACTCTATACAGGAGACCACAATTTGGAAAAAGACACTGCCCTTACCAAACCAACTCAATTCATGTCAGCTTCCAAATAAAACACTGAAGCCAGAATATAGTTATGATAGAAACTTGCTGCTTAACAGTAACATTATAGCAAAACAGTTGAAACTATGCAAAGGAAGCTTTTCACTCCTTCTCTGGAGACCCCCAAAGTCTCTCAGGCTCCTAGAAGCTGGATGCAACTAGAATACATGCAGGCAGAGCACATACGAATTTGTTTTGGCAGACTGGCCTTCCTCACTCGCTGAGCCACCTCTTGCCACATGTACAAAGCGCGTCTGCCTGCACTGTACCTCCAAGCCTTTCTCCGCACTCTTCCATTTTGCAACCTTCTTCACCCTGCGAATACAAAGCACATTGCTCCTCGCCCAAGAACCAAGGCATTCGTGGTGTAAAGGATTTGACAAAGTAAAACATGGAGGGACACTCCACCAAGTATTTTTAGCTGGAGGTAAGTTACTTCCTGAAAAACGGTACTTAGGTTGAGAGCAACAGTTCATGAAAAGCAACACGGCAACTGAGGATGGGACCCAGAACATCAGATTTCTTTCAGAGGGAATCACAGAAACATTTAGGTTGGGAAAGACCTCTAAGATCATCAAGTCCAACCATCAACCCAACACCACCATGCCCACTAAACCATGTCCCAAAGTGCCACATTTACACGTTTTTTTGAAACTTCCAGTGATGGTGACTCCACCACCTCCCTGGGCAGCCTGTGCCAATGCTTGACCACTCCCTCCGTAAAGAAATTTTTCCTAATATCCAATCTAAACACCACCACCGGCGTAACTTGAGGCTGTTTCCTCTCATCCTATTGCTAGTTACTTGGGAGAAGAGACCAACAGCCACCTCACCACAATCCCCTTTCAGGTAGTTGTAGAGAGCGATGAGGTCTCCCCTTAGCCTCCTCTTCTCCAGACTGAACAATCCCAGTTCCCTCAGCTGCTCCTCATAAGACTCGTGCTCCAGACCCTTCACCAGCTTCATTGCTCTTCTCTGGACATGTTGCAGCAGTAAGATAAACCAGACACTTAAGACACTTTACAGCAGAATTAATTTCGAAGATGTATTTTCTCTGTGTCGATTTTTAAAATTGGGCCAAAACCCAGAATTGTACTCAAGGTTAGTGTTCTGTATTCACAGTAATCTAGCCAAGTTTAGGATATTCACCCCAGAATCTGCTATAATCCCCAAGGTTGTTTTGTTGCTAGCATGTCTAGCCTGGAGAGAAATAAGTTACATTTATCTGAAGGAAACATTAAGGAATAAAGCCATAGTAAAACATGGTGGGTATTCACTTATCTGATCACATTACTGATTATGAGAAATGTTTTTGTGCATAAGCTATTCACATATTAAGGATAACCCCCTCCTTGCCAGCTCATAGCTGGGGGCTGGAAATCCTACAGCAAACACACACAAGAAATTCAAATCTCTTATATCAGGATCCTCTTCAGTAAAGACTGGTATCATGGTAAGACCTCAGCTACAAGCCAGCATTTTAGCTGGATGAAAGACAATAATTTGCAATTTTAAAAAAACAAAGAAAACAAAAACAGTATAGTTCTCTTCATTTTTCCACCACATGTCACTGTATGTGGTTTTACCAAGCTTTGTATTACTCTCTCCAGTTATCTCAGAATTACTAGAAAGGCTCAAAACAAGCAAGGAAGCAAATGAGATATGAATTGACTCTCAGGGGAGACACAACCCTAAACAGAGACAGCAGCTTGCACAAACCCATAAAATACGATCAGGAAGTTACATACTCAATAAAGTGGCCTTCCACTTAAATATGTGTCTTATACATGAACTCATAAATAAGATGTTCATTGGAAAAGACATCCTAAGTGTCAGAGCATCACTGACATACTGACAATAGCAGGCAGTGTACCATTAAAATTTTAGTATCTATACTTCCTTTGTTAAAAGAACATGCCCCTTTCCTTTAAGCCAAAAGAAAGTCTGCATTCAGTATTCCACAAAGCTTGTAGTTCTCAATCACAGATTATCACAAATTTACCATCATATCACTAGTATTCTTTTATATACTTTGAAGAGATATACATGCTTAGTAGCAAGAAATTAAATGTCTGGGTCTCCTGACTTAACTGGTAGTTTATTGCTTCATATTCCCACCTGGCTTACTGAGTCCATGCACAGGTTTCTAGACCCTTATCCAGCCTAACCAGAAACACCACCTAGACTGGGATAATGTGCTCTGAGGATTTTCTCCCCATTCATAAAACCTGTGAAGTTCCTAGCTGGGAACAGAGTCAAAAGTAGCAGTTTTTTCAGGGTATTTCTTAGGTTTGTCTGTCAGCTTGTGCCAAGAAAAATCTCACTTAGGCATAAACAGCCGCGGCACCCTAGGAAGAGAAAGGAAAAAGCGTAACGCCAAGCAGTCCAAAGAAAAAACAAAGTTTGGTACAGTCAAATCACATCACATTCCCCTGAGAACTGAGCATTAAGGATCTGGTCTAACATGTCATATCCAAAGATACCACCTGTCTGCAAGAGTAAGGCTGCCCAGCCCCACACAAGACCATGAATGCAAATTAAAAAGGCCAATTCTGCAAGGGCAAAGTATAGCCAGGAACCAACATATGCAAACACTGACTTCAAAACTTTTCAGTTCTGTGCAACAGATGGCTTAGCTATCCCAAAATACATCTGAAGTACAACATGTGTTCATTCATGGAAGCTCTTGCTACTTGGTTCCCGCATTTGTCCTCTAGGACCAGGCTGCTGAGGCCAGCCCTCTGCCAACATGTCGTTTCTGCTCAGAAAAAAATTACCAAACTGAAGTGGAAAAGTTGACATCACACCTCATGGTTCCAAAAGTACACATGGATTAGCAGCCTTGGCTTCTCCCAAACAAGCTTACACAGGAAAATAGGTAAGATTTAAAGAAACAAGGTTAATTCTAGGAAAAGTCACTTCCTAGGGAGATAGATGTGCTGCTTTTGTTGGCCAATGCCATAAACTTGCCCTGATAGTTTTGCACCAAATAGAAATAAGATGCCTATGAATTGCGATAAAACCAATCAATATTAAAACACTGGCAGGGTAGTAATAGAGAGAATCTGGCAGAACAAGAGAGAAGGATCTCCTGGTGTAAAGTAAGAATTATCTTTCAATTTTTTTTTTTCCCCATGACTGATGGAAAAACCATGGATTAAAACTCCATTCTGCCTTTAATACTGCTCCACTGAATACAGTAAATGCATTCCAAAAAACGTAATCCTTACTTGTATGTTGGTAATACCTCATTCAAGACAATACACAGGTTTGCATCAAGCCAAAACCCACCCAACAGGTCATGATAATTACTATAGATTCATCAGGAAACCACAATTACAACATATGTTGGTTTGACTATCAGAAAGTCAGAAAACAAAAGTAAAAGGACACTTTCCATCCAGGAGAGAGAAATAATCTAGTCAGTGGACTTCAATTACTTGTACTAAGTGCAAGTAGTTTTAGTGGTAACATACTGCAAGATGCATTCATTTGAGTGTATACACCAATGGATTTATTTTTCCTAATGCCTTGAAATCACAGAGTCTCCAGGACATGATGGCAAAAGTTACAGTGCAGCAAATACAGAGGACTGAGAGGGAAGGACAAATGGATGAGCTCTGTTTAACAAGGAAGAAAGTTTTCACATGCACTCAGGTTTATTCTTTTGGTAGTCTAAAATTTTTTCCCTTAAAACCAAAACCCTAGTAGATTCTCATCAGAATGTATGTGGCCATAAAAAGCAGAAATATTTTAACATATACATTTCTAGTATAATAGCTACAAAATGATTTTAGAGAACCAGATGACCCTCTAATCCCACACAGTTCACATCCGCACCAGTAGAAGTTCAAATACTAGTATTAGGGCATCTAGATACTTCCGAGAATCTTGACATCTGGTTTCTTTATCCACAAAGAGCTGTTATGGTTATTTTGGCTCAGTTTAAACTGAACCACTGCAGCGCACTGGATAAAAGTTGGTTTATGTGCAAGAACATATTATAATGCAGAATTATACATAAGGTTCCCCAGTGACTTTTTGCTTT
Organism: Phaethon lepturus; assembly: GCF_000687285.1. Classification (NCBI taxonomy): domain Eukaryota; kingdom Metazoa; phylum Chordata; class Aves; order Phaethontiformes; family Phaethontidae; genus Phaethon; species Phaethon lepturus. Next base: position 59,184 of record NW_010516952.1, on the reverse strand, counting down.
ACACAGGAAAGGTTAAACTGCTTAGAAAAACTGTTTTGTAAGATGCTAGAAAATGAACCGCATCCCGCTTTTTATTGTTAGCCATTACCATTCAGACACCACACTACCCTGCCAAGATAAATATGAACTTGTTTGCATAAACCCAGGTGAAATTTTGCACTGAGTAATAATAAGCTGCAAGAAATTTCCAGAAAATGGTAATTAGCTTCCACATCCAGCATTCCAGAGCACAGTAAAATACTTCTGTCTATAAGCAATAGCTGCATTCCTGTTCTTTCAGCATTCTGCAGCATATGGATGAACAGCCAGGCTGAAGGCAGACTTCGACAGATTTAGAGATTTATATAAAAAGGGAAGAAAAAAAATCTTTGCTGGTTGCCATTGGGAAGGTTCACATAAAGCACTAAACTGACAGATTGAACTGTTTGCTGATAATGAACTGATAAAACAGAATACATCTTCTTACAAAGCTGAAATAAAACTTTTTTTTAACTCTTTGCTTATCCTGTTTCTCTCACATACACAAAATTGTTTTGCAACATCTCCTTTTTCAGTGGCATCTTGAGAGAATGACAAAGAGTCACTGGCAATAAAACCATTCTCTCAACACATTAAAGTGGACGTGCCAAAAAATTCTTAATAGCAAAACAAGTGGGCATTCATGGGTTTTATGGCACCCCTCATACTTCCTATCTTCCATCTTTTGGTTATTAGCAAAAATGCTAATTTCATTTTAGCTTGGCAATAGCCTAAGTAATTAAGTTAAAAAAAAACCACCTCTGTCCCTTTCTACAGTTTAGTAACCAACCTTAATATTTATATTACCATATTTGTAAACAGGCTTCATCATGATCTGGTTATGCTGCAGTGTTCCCAAATCATCCTGAGAAACAATCTCTAGCCTCAAGACAGCAACCTTTAAAGAAAAAGCCGGAAGGAAGAACCCCAAACAGAAGGCAAGCAACAGACCGTCTCGGCAGACCTGTATGGGGCATTAGCTCCATGCTGCTTTTCATCCCTCGCCTTTCTGTAATACTCGTTGAAGTCCTTGTCTACTTGCTCAAGCTGTGCAGTTTTGCTTTTACTCACATCCTTTTCAGAAATACCTTTTTTCCGTATGACACATAAATGAAAAGTAAGAGAGCACAGAAGTTTTGTTTTCAGAAGCTGGTTTCTGCTTGTGCATGTAGCCCTCACAATTTGTTGCACAGCGATAAGTAATTATTTAGATTTGACTTTTATGTCAAGTGGCTACAGGCATGTTACTCATTCAACATTCAACACTAAAGCAGAACAAGCCAAAAAAGACACCTCTGCTTTTACTCAAACTTCTCAAAAAAACAAATAGAATAAAATAAAAAAAACCCCAAACCAAAAACATTGTATTCCTGTTGCATGTTGAAGATGTTTGATGTCAGGTTCACAGGTTCAATGACGGTAAGCAAGTTACTGAATACAAGATGACAGCATAACCACGTAATTCAGCTCACACAGCAAGGGGAGAAAACATTCACTGCTAACAGGCTCTCTCTACACTATCACTATCAGTTAGTTGCAATTGATGCTACACGTAACAGCTAGGAATTATTACAGTAAGAACTCTGCAAACAAATTCAGCATCTTCTTACAGGTTCACTCAAACCTGTAAGTTGACAGAATTTTTAAAGCATTGTAAATGAGAACCCAAGAGTGTTCCCATTCCAAATACGATGGACAAGCCTTGATCCCATAAGGAACAGTGACACAAGGATAGAACAAGTGTATTTAGCCCAGGGTCCCATTTTCAGCTGTGGATCGCAGATAGCCAAAGACTACACAAATAGCTGGAATCTGGCAAGCATTACCTGTAGGCTAAGCCACCTTCTGAACTAGAGTGGTGTCTAGGACTTCACCTATTCCATCTGTCCAGTTGCTTCCTGAAAATACTGTAAAGACGGGGCACCTACAGCATCCTAGGGCAAGGTGCTCCACAGGTCAGTCATGTGCTGAAGAAAAACGGTGAATCTTTTGTTTGTCCTGACCCTGCTGCATACAGTGCCCCTTTTTGTACTGTGTGAAGAAACGTGAACCTCTTCCCCGCTCACCACAGTACTCTCACATTAGCATCAATCATGGCACTTCTTTGTGTTTTGTCTCAAATCTTAGAGCTAGTAATGAGCTAAACAGATTAGCCTCATCGAGGTGTTCGCCTGTTAGCATACAGGATCTACAAGAAGGGACACTTCAGACTCAGAGACAGCAAGCACCAGAGGGGATGGGAGGAAGGTGTAAGAAATAATGCTTGCTGAGGAAAATGCACCTTCCAGTGACTCATGATAGCCAGGAAGGTGCTCTGGCATGCTCAGGATATCAGGGAGCATCTTTGAGCCTCAAGGTTTCTTCCAAAAATTTGTCACAAATATTCTGTAAACATGTACCTGCTGAAATACAGGGGCAGTTGGGGGTGGGGGGAGAAGACAGTAGCGGTTGGCCCTCTCCAGCAAATAACGAAGGAAATTAAGAAAAATTAGAGTGTCTGTTTTAGCAACCAATCTTCCCTGATGTCCTCTCCTTAAGAGACCACTGAAAGGATGCTGTTGCATATTGTTTACAATGAGGCAGATGTCAGTGTATATTTAAAGATACTTCTATTTACACTTAAGACAGGTTTTTACTTGCAGACTAAAAATTGGAAAATAACCCAAGAAATCCAGAAAATGGACTGCAGCACACAAAGCACAGAATCCATTAAGATCTTTCAATCCACATACAAGAAAAACTTAGTGACTCAAAGGACCATCACATACATCAACTCTGAGGAAAGTCAAAGGCACACGATGCACAAGCCTTGTTTAAGCGGGGACCAGTCTCATGAGGGCCTCAGCAGAGCAAGGACGCCCATTCAGCCCGACTTCACTGGAGCCTTCGGAGCAGTCACAGCTGGACTCTCACCCTACAGAAAGGCCTGGGCAAGGCCCGCATGAACCCGCAGAAAGCACCACTGTGAGCCTAACACCTTGGTTACTTTACCCCTGGAGCTGAGCAGCACTTACACAATGTATTAGCAGTTATACTGACTGTTTTGTAGTAGCATATGTTATATGCTTCAAAGCACAAAAAAACGTGACTCAGGAAAATGAGGTAAGAAGAGGACTTTCGCAGTTTATGTGTGGTAATTTAATGCGCAATAATCTTGGATCATGATCATGTATTTGAACTAAAATGAACTGTCAAGACAACTAATATTCTAAGAAATTTTCATTTTTAGCACAGAAACCAATGGGTGTGAGAATTGCCACCAAACTGCAGAACTGGAAAATCTCATTTTCCTCACATTAGGCGAAAACAAAAAAAACAAAACCTTGGACTTGTTCTGAGGAATGTGACTATAAAGGAGAGTTTAAGAAAAAGATGACTTGGGGTAAAAAGGGTAAGAAAAGTCTGCATTCACATTTGGAAAATAAGGTTTAAAGACAGAAGAGGAGCCAACCCCCAGACCTGGAAACAGAAGTTACAAATCAAACTGGATTTTGCTAATTTTTTTACGAAGTTGCTTTTCATTATGTTAGAAAACTTATTTTCAGATTCATCTAGAGGTGTCACTACCCAAAGTGGAAGTTTGGAACCAAGCAAATTCACCTTTACAACATGCTACATACAAGTTTCCTCAATTATTTACTCATTTAAAAAAAAGGTATGCCAACTTTATATGTAATCTGAATAAACTCAAGTTTTGCACATAACTTTTTCCTCTTCGTAAACTGAAAACAATCCAGGCTTCCTAAGACCACATGGAAGCTCTATCAGATCCTCAGAGAAAGACTTTTAATGTTTTGCAGCATTGGCATGTCTTTCTCCTTTTTTGAATTCTTCACTAGTCAGCTTGACAGATCTTCACTGATATATGACTGTTGATGCAGCAGGAAGGTTACAGAAAACACCACCAACACAACAAATAAGGCAGCCAAACAAGAAGCCTTCATATTTGTATTGGAATATTTGATGGGAAGCTTTCTTAGTCTTTACCTCTTTCACAAAAGCTTGCGCATAAATTACTGCATTTCATAGTTTTTCAGCTTTACTACACATGATCTCCCACTCGATGAAACAGTGTCTCCAAGAAACTTACTCTAATGATTTCTTCTTTAAATAAAATTGTTTTTCCACCAGAGCTTGTCCAGTTTTGAAGCAAAAAAAAAAAAATCATTAAAACATAGTAAATGTTTCCCTATCACGTTCTCTGCTTTTTACAAATCCATTATTAATTGGCCATGTTGGGGAGGTATATGAGCAAAAACAAGTAACTCCAGCTACAGTTTTAGGCTGCTGATGTGATACAGATTGTAACCTGAAGCATTGCTAGGCTGGTGACATTTTGCTAAGGAACCGTGATATGAAGAAGCACTAAGCTGAAAACTGTATTGATTAAATAAGACAGATCCTCAGAGAAAGACTTTTAATGTTTTGCAGCATTGGCATGTCTTTCTCCTTTTTTGAATTCTTCACTAGTCAGCTTGACAGATCTTCACTGATATATGACTGTTGATGCAGCAGGAAGGTTACAGAAAACACCACCAACACAACAAATAAGGCAGCCAAACAAGAAGCCTTCATATTTGTATTGGAATATTTGATGGGAAGCTTTCTTAGTCTTTACCTCTTTCACAAAAGCTTGCGCATAAATTACTGCATTTCATAGTTTTTCAGCTTTACTACACATGATCTCCCCTTCGATGAAACAGTGTCTCCAAGAAACTTACTCTAATGATTTCTTCTTTAAATAAAATTGTTTTTCCACCAGAGCTTGTCCAGTTTTGAAGCAAAAAAAAAAAAATCATTAAAACATAGTAAATGTTTCCCTATCACGTTCTCTGCTTTTTACAAATCCATTATTAATTGGCCATGTTGGGGAGGTATATGAGCAAAAACAAGTAACTCCAGCTACAGTTTTAGGCTGCTGATGTGATACAGATTGTAACCTGAAGCATTGCTAGGCTGGTGACATTTTGCTAAGGAACCGTGATATGAAGAAGCACTAAGCTGAAAACTGTATTGATTAAATAAGACAAGGGAAAAAAAAAAAGAAAATAGAAAAGAGGAGGCCCGCAAGGAAACAGCAGAACTTGCATCCTCTTAACTCTTGCAGCTGAGATTTGCAGCCTCATTCAATTAGTGTTTGCTCCTACTGTGTTTCTTTCAGTTTTCTAATTTCTATTCAAGTGATTAAAAACTGTAGCTCTTAAAAAGCCACTTTACAAATTTTTTAATTACTCAGCTGTGCAAAATAGTATTAAAAAACAAAAGAAGATGAAGAAGCAGAATGAGCCAACACATGGAGTAAATAAGGAATGGACCTCCCTGACCTTAGTTCTTTTGTAACTTTTCATGTCTTGTGAATGATGAGAAGCCTGTGGGCTTTGGGCCTGGCAATGCTGCTGACTGCTGTATGAATATCCGTTACCAACATTAGCAGTAAATCCCTCTGTGACTGTGGAACAGTTCTTGGCCTTTAACAATATGGTTACAGCCTTTAATGTTAGCCTGCAACTGTATGATTAAGTTTAATAAAACTGTGGTCTCTACCCTGTGACTCACACGAGAAGTCATCATGAACATTTGTTGCACTAGACCCATAACATGCCTGTCTTGCATGTGGAAAATTAAGGTAACATTTCACTCACCCAGCACTCCTTTATTGCAAAGCATTGCAATATGGAAGAACACCGTGAGAACAAAGCCCTAAGTGTTTACAAAGCACTTGGAGATTCTTGGATAAAGATACAATTAAAAATTAAATTACTCTAAACTAGTGGGAGGCATTTTGCATCCTTACCTAACATAGCTCATACGCCCTACGCACAGCACCACCTCTACAAGACTCCCCATTTTCACAGAGCCTGCAAGGACAGAATCCAAGTTAATTCCAAAGTTCAACTCTGCCTGAAGTTAAAAATCAGGAACTCTTGCAGCTGAGCAGCTTTCTTAGTTAAATAAGGCTGAGGCACACTAAATCTGAAACTTTCAGCCTCACTTAGGTTAGGAATCAATACGGTAACCCTTCAAGGGAGCTTAAAAAGTATTGCTACCATAACTTTTTATAGTTTTAAACAATCAATACTTGCAGAAAAAAAATATCATGACTAAGCAGTGGGGAAAGGTTACTGAGACATTCAAATAAAAAAATTTGTGAACACCTGTTCAAGATTTTTATTATCATCTGGCTTTTTTATTACTTGTGAGCCCATACATTTTTTCATGTATACAGCAATCATTTCACACAACAGAAGAGCTATATTCACATTTTAAAGCCCGCTACATCTGAAACTTCACAAACACACTGTAATGTGAACAAAACAAAAGTCTCCACACTGAAAGAAAAATGGCTATAAGGAGTCACTGACATCAAGAATTTACTGTGCAACTATCTATTACTATTATATCTATTACTTTTACTATCTATTACTGTGCAACATCTATTATCTTTTGTCCTAAGAAGATTACAACTCTGTTTAAAATGAGACTTTTGGTATTACTGAATATAGGGAGGACAGTGATAACCATAAAAATAACAGTTACACACATCAGCTATTGTATAATCTGATAGCATCAAAAGTTATCCCTAACTCGCCTTTATCATCAAAAGAGGTGTCTGAAAAATAGCAGCTTCAGCAATCAGTTCAGTGAAGACATTACAGGCAACTATGGAAATGGACGGGGAAGTAAATTGGTGTCCCACACTTTTATTAGAAGCTTGAAGTCACAGCAACAAGCTGGCAAAATTATAACATGATACCTAGATTGTAACACGATGGCTACATATGCCACACCGTATTTAGTTAACTGCATTGGATACCTAGTTATGAAGCATCTCTTCAACAATGGCTGGATGGTTCAAGCAGTAAGTGTTCATAAATGTGTGTTTCACATGAGCAAGCTAGATGCTAAAAATCTGAAAAGCCAACCAAGACAGAAGACAGGGATTTACATCAGTCAACTGTTAAGATTTGACAACATGAAACTCTGGCAATTCTTACCAGCCTTACGCTATGACTTTTTTTTTCCCTTCTCAACCAAACATTCAAAACTCACAGAACAACCTTCAGCTTTTACACAGCCAAGTTCTGAGCAGCCAGTGTCCCTCCCTGCTTTTTTGGTTACCCAAAACAAGAGAACTGACTGTCTTCATAACCTCTGTTGTCAAAAGCAACCTACCTCAACAAAAGCTAAAGCATCCCTTCCCAACAGTCTTCTAAAGGCTGCATACAACAGGGAGAGTAAGCTGGCACACTGAATAAGGAACTAAAAAAACCACATCTAACCAACCAAAATATATAAGTCTATTACAATTACTTATCATTACATTTAGCATCTGAAAAAACCCCAACACACTTCAGGTAAAAACCTGGTAGATCTTTCAAATAAGATTTTCTTCCTTTTGCCATCTAAATAGGAAAGGCAAATAGCAAAGGTATACCAATTGTTTTAATAGGTAAAAGCTCGAACATATTAACATTTCACAGAATCATAGAATAGGTTGGGTTGGAAAGGAACTTTAAAGGACATCTTGTCCAACACCCTGTCGTGGGCAGGGGAATCTTTCAATAGATCAGGTTGCCCAATAGATTTCCCTATTTAAAGCATTAAATTCTGCCCTGGTCTTGACTGAGCCACTCGTGCTTTTTCAGAGCATATTATTGCTGCCAGTGGTTGCATAAGAGAATTACTGATATTTTCTGAAATGCCACCAGAAGTAAAAAACATAAACCTAGGAACAAAATGGAAATTCATTTGTCCACAACTTGTCCCAGATACATTATTTTTCACAAGCAATAACCTGGAATTATGTTTAATTTTAAGATGCTCCCTCCAAAGCAAAAAGCCATTTAAAAAATTTATTATGCATTTGTACAATTTCAATTATCTCTAAATATACAACTCACTTTCTACAATGTCTGGCAGATAAAAACAGACAAGTAATATAAGGGGCCTGGTGCACTTGGAAAGTTCCTTCCATCTTCAGCTAAAAAAAAAAAAAAAGGAAAGATCTGTTAGGCTCCAAATACAGATTTCTGCTGCGAGTCTAATGCAGGCCCTCTAGCAGCAAGATTATGTGATTATTTCTGGATGCCGCAGTCATGTGGCTGCAGAGCAAAGCTTCTGTCGGAAGCACGACACAATCCCTTTGCACTCAAGCTGCCGGCAGCAGCCTGCAGTTTTGCATTTTCCTAAAACGCACCCACAGCGACAGTAAAGAAATCCCAGGGCTACGGTCTCAACTAGTCAGAGTTTATGTTCCTTGCTGCAGTAAATTGAAAGGCTCATTTCTCCCTTGTTTTTTTACTATGTATAACTTCAGGTGTACCTTCACTGGGTTCCACTAAATCACAGAGTGTTAATATCCCCCACCCCCAAACACTCCTGCTTGAGAAAGTCTGGCTAAAGACTGCAGAATAAAGAATTTAAGTTTTGGTTGGTATTTACTCTTACGGTATCCTTCCCTCTGGTACAAATAGAATTTACAATAGCCAAACTACACAATACTACAGCAAAGGGTGCACAACACATGACTATCTGCCCCATAAGGTATCTGTTTGGATATTGTATTATTCAACACTCCCCCTTCAGTCATGTTTTTCCAAACATGAACATATAGTTTCTCATTGTACTTTTCAGAAAAGCACAGGACTTGCTAAAAATATTGCACTGTATTACATCTTAAAGACCTTGTTTAGCTTTAACTACTTTTCTCTCTTAAACTGCCTTAAACTCGTAATATTTACACATTCAAGCATTTGATGTACTTAGAAACAAAGAAATAGTTAAAGCGTGTACAGAATACTAGCCACTAGGTATACAATTGACAACTTCTATAAAAACTGACCACAAAATTAAGTATGGCAGATGCTAAACAACAAAATCTATTTATAATAGAACAGGCTATGGAAATACACACATGTGGCTCCCATCACATGACTCATCACTCGTTTTCTTATCTATAAATAATACATACTAAAAACGTACATATAAATACTACATACTAAAAACATACATATAAATACTACATACTCACTGCTGGGCACATGGAGTAATAGAAAATACTTTATCTAATTACCTGATTTCAGGATAAATGGCATTTGGCCATAAAAATCTTGTAACTTGGTAACCTGCATGGTGTATTTTTGCAGCGCTTAAGTTTTCTTTCTGAAAGCTTGTAGAAGAAACGTTCCACAAACAAAACCAATTCCCATCTAACGAAGCATAGCAAAATTCTATTAAAAACAAAACCTCATATGAAAGTCATAGAAACCTACAGCCACCATAGCAGTATTCCAGAATACCTGGAAATGATTCTGTAACAAAGAAACTCTATTCCCAGAGTGAAATCAACTCATTTAACAGGCTTAGGAGTGGGCTTTCCTGTGTCTATGAACGCACCTTACTCATTTGTTGGGATACTTAAAGCAATCAAAGAGCACAGTTCAACCACCAGTCTGGGCAGCCCTCCTAGAAGAAACCTCCTAAATTGTGGCTGTAAGTGGCATCGTAACACCTGCCAGTAGGGCTTTTGGCTGTGTGAAGTCAGAGTCAGAAATTATTTACAGACAGTCATTCTAGTACAGATTTTATACTTCAGCCTCTGCCAACTCCTGTAATAAAAGTGCAAGTTATATTGGCAAAAAATGTTCTTTGCCCTTTTCTGTTAGCCAGACTAAAGGCCATATGCTGTACCAGCACAACTCTTCCCCTGAAACCCTCCCCAAACTCTTTAGAAGTTCTTTCTGATGTTTGTTACAACAGCAAGGCGTGTGATGTCATCCCAGGGCAGCCACATCCCCAGGACATCAAGGCTTTGCTGGCACACCTGGCTGAACTCGGCGCATGTCTGCGTGCAGGCGCCCAGCAAAGCATGCGGGGGTGAGGCAGAGTTTAATGCACACTCAGCTACAGCTGAATGCATGAGCACCAATTTGCTCTTTTCCTTGGGAAAACGCTAAATGAGCCAAGCTGTAACGATCTCTGTTGTAATTGGTTAATGCCTTTAAAGTTCTATAAAAACAACTCAGAAAATGAAGAGCATTCACATAATGAAAGCTTGAAAAATAGTATTTTGCACTTTTGGTATCTACAGGTCTCAGTTTAAAGAAAAAACGGAGCTATCAAATTCAAACAATGGTTAAGCATCCTGCTTATGGTTAAATAGCCCAATTATTAGGTACAACAGGGGAATACCGAGAGCTCACAACACATCTGAAGCTTCTGGGAGTTGCGTTAAACAAGGGTGGATAGGAGATAAAACTCAGCTCCAAGTCTTGAACTGGACAGCAAAGGCAAGTGCCTTCTTGCTACCTTCTTGTGTCTTTGTACAGCATCTAGAAAACCATTCTATAATTAGAAATTAGAAGCCATTATATAACTAGAAATTCAGCCGTATGGCACAGATGCACACCACCTTCTAAAACCTTGAAAGTTACAAATATGCCACAAAAAGCATCTTATTTGACCTGTTTACAATAAACCACAAAAACAAATAAAAATATTTTAAAGACAAAGGTATCAAGTTTATAGAAATACTGTTTTCCTGATAGCTGAAATAATACTTCTGAGAGGATGAAAAAAAGCAGGAAAGACAGATTGCTGCTTTTCACCATGCAGTCTCAAGCAGAACCCTTCAAGAGAGGGAGAACTAATGCTGACTGATGGCATAAATACCATTTTGAAAGGGAAAGATCAAGAGCAGGTGGAAAAATCTTCCTAATTCACAGTACGCATTTAAATTTTGTGTGCTATTAGGATGGATAAGACAGTCCAAGTCTGGACAAAAATGTCACAAGATTCATTTGGGACTATGCTAAAGTATTACCTGTGCCTGCAGCATCTAATAAGATTTTTTTCTGGGCTTCATAAGTTAATTGTCACTAAAAATACAAGTTCATCATTCACATCCATAAAACAAATGTATTTTGAACACTGCACTTGATAGTATATATATTGTCAGGGCTGGCTATTAACATTCTACCGAGCATCCTAAGGTGCTCCCATTACATGCACATTCCCTTAAAAAAATTTATAGCATTAATAAACGTGCCAGAGATTACAGATTGCAAAGTGACTTTTCTGATCAATACGTAAAAGATATTGACAGTAAACAACAGAAAGAGAAGAAAAATGTTTATGCTATTGTTTAGTGATTACGGACTCATCCAAGGAGCAGCTATGCTCACTGTAACTCTCAGCCCTTCTCATGGCTAATTGGAGCCTTTGTAACTGCCCTGTTTGCCAACCAGTAACAGACTGTATAAAACTAAAGCAATAAAATGTACTGCAGACTTCCTTTTCTGGCTTTCAATAATTTCTCGACTCTCCTTCTGCCAGATTAATTCAGCTACTTAATTCCTGGACTTCACAATTATAGAATTGCATTTACGTCTTGTAAATAAGCAATTTTAACTTCACTAAGAGTACATCTCTAATTATGCTGATATGTAGCAATATGGTACCATAACTCCCTCGAGTAAAAACTGATGAAGCCGCCTCTGGTTCATTTTAAAGGAAATTTAACATAGCACCAAAATGCATCAAGTATCCTATTTATCTCAGGAGGTGTTAAGATACTGAGCAATGAAGATCATGTGCATTCTGCATTAAACATTTAGTTGACGGTCTGGTCATTAAATTTTATTTAATGCTGAACCTGCTCACCAACTTTAACTTTTAATTCTTCTCATCTTAAAGTAGAAGCCCTGATACATTTCTGTTTCTAGTTTAATGCATTTGCTTAACCCATACAGAAAACCAGTTCCACAGTCAGATTATATCAATTTGCTCACACGAGAGAATTTGTAACTAATAATATCTGCTACTGACAAATTAATACAGAATTCCTCCATTCTGTAACTCTCACTCTATAAATATGGGGTACACAGACACAATATTCCAAAGCCATAAATTTCCAAATCCTCAAACATAGTCTCTCTGATTTCCATTCAGCTGAGCACAAGAACAGTGACAGTCAGAGTGGCATTACACAAACCCTTTCTAAAAAGAACAGCAGATACCACCAGCATCAGCAGCCCAATTTTGTAGTCGCTCTACACCTTGCTGCTGCCCTCCCTCTGAGCAGCAGACTAGGTCCTCTTACTTCATAAAACAGGTCTGGCCTCACATTCATCCTCCGTCTGCCACGGCTTTCTGAGCCTATGCAGTATCGGCTGTCC
>NW_010516952.1:0-46963 GCF_000687285.1 Phaethon lepturus | reverse complement strand
CGGCCGGGCCCCACCCAGCAGCCAAACATCCGCCCTGCCTCTCGCCCGCTCCCCTCTCCCAGGGCATGGGGTGAAAAAGAGAAGGCAGGCAAAAAGACGTAGGGATCAAGATAATGGCCTTTTAATACGAAAAGCAACAAGGAATTCGTTCACTGCTCCCCATCAGCAGGCACACGTCCAGTCGCGTCCTGGGAAGCGGGGCCTCAGCACAGCCAACACCATGAGCACGAACACCCCCCCTCTCCTTTCCCTGAGCTTTCACTGCTGAGCACAACAGGGCATGGAATATCCCTCCCATCAGCCAGGGTCACTTGTCCTGGCTGTGTGCCCTCCCCTCCTCTCACCCACCCCCAGCCTACTCTACTCCCCTTCTGTGCTGTGCTGCCCGTGCTGCTGCAGCCACCAAAGCGAAGCACAGCACCACAGCGGCTGCTACGCAGAAAGTTCACTTCTAACTCCAGCTCAGCCAGATCCAGTACAGAGTTACTACACAATGTCTCTGAGGTTCCAAGTACCACTTTAAGACTTGTTTCTTCAGTCCTTGGACACTGACTACAACATTACTTAACTACTTTCCATCACTATCCTGAAAAACAGGGGTGTGGGGGGTGGTGAAGACCTTTAAAAGGGTCTCCCCATCTTTAAACAGGCTTTTTCAGAAATTTTTTAACATGTTAATTGTGCATGACTTCCTTAGCTAAAAGTCAGTGAGAGTTTCTTGAAGTCACTTCATATCCTGCCTGCCACAGACCAGAAGACCAGGAATGGCAGAGGCAGGCTTGAGAGAAAAAGCAGGCTCACAGGAATGACCTGTGATTTAGAATGTGCTCGTTTTGTTTTGTTGGAGTCATTGTTGTTTGGTTAGTTAAAAAAAACCCCACGAACAAAACTCAAAAAGCTATAAATAAATTCATCACAAGATACTTAGGCATTGCTAGGTAGAAAGCAAAAAGAGGAATGCAAGATACTCCTTCGTTAATTTTTCGTTATTCATTCCTTCCAGTCCTACTCCTTTTGTGCACGTCAGACAACTTCGGGGTTGTATTTTGGGTTTTATACTATTGTCTCCTTGCTTCCTAACGTTATGAAGCTGGAGACACTTTTTTTTTAATGTTAGTGCTCCTCCTCTGGGTAGCAAGGGTACCCCAGAGGTATTAATCTTGTTGCCAATGTACATGCTCATTGGTGCTGCACTCAAAATGCTGAAAAATGTTTGCATGGGCATTTCTTGGCTGGAGGAGGTATATATTCGACAGGTTGATGTACATATTCAATCTTACCTGGTTAAGCACAGGTTGCTCTCAAACCATTTTGTTACTCAGATTCAATTACCTTGCGTGCAGTTACTGTCTCAAAAGGACTTGTTCAGTAGAAGATATTCAAAACTTGTATTCAATCCTAAAGCCATGTATTAATGCGTCAGGAATGTGGAGGCTCAACCATCTGTAACATACAGATTCAGAGTTCTGCATATATCTTAAAGAGTCAACTTATTGTGACTCTTTTCATAAGTTAATACAAAAAATTAGACACAAAACTTGGAAGACTTTATGCATCATATGAGATCAGAATTAATGACTGTTTTATTATGAATCTGGGACAGATTCAAATTTCGAGTGAATCACACTGTTCATTGCCAACATTCAAGTTAAACCACAACAATTACATTAACAATTTTGTATTCAGTTGGCATATAGTTAATTCCCATAATTTTAAATTAATGTGAATTTGGAAGAGAGTTCTTTAATCAAAACTATCAATTATCTGCCACAAAAACTAACCAGCTTTAGGCAGATTTCATTATAAGGGACATTAAAGTTGAAGTACAAGAGGGGAGCCTTTTCCTTTTTTTTAATGCATCTTTGTACCTTTTGCTTTTTTCCACAGAATCCTGAAATCCTATAGATGACAAACTATAAGATGACGGGACATCCTTCTAAATAAACTTTGTCAGTATGCTTTTTCATTGTTAAATTCTGCTTAGCTAATGACAACCTATTCTTCACATTTCTTCCTCGAGCCATTACCATAATAAAAGTTGGTGACATTTAGAGCCAAGGAAACCCATCTGCTAACACACGGACAGCTAGTATCTTTGACAGCCTAATTTTCATCAAGGACAGGAGATGAAATGCTCTCTTGCTAAAACCACATATATCACAAATGAGATCAGCCTGTGCTTTTCGTTATTCTACATGGATTACATTTGGAAAGCAAAATGTACTGCTGCATAAACATATCTCATTGTGCATCAACATCATTTGTAACTGTACAAGTTTGAAGGCAGAAAGAAGTATGTAAGGGAAAGGGAATTCTTAGGGGAAATCAGGAAGGGAGTGGAAGATGACTCAAACTGATGAAGTGAGATTTGTAACTTTCTTCTTATGTATAAATTAAAAGAGCCAATTCAAATTTAGTTCATGTTTAAAAATTTGGAAGAGATGAAAAGACACATTTTAGTCCATAACAACACGTCCCGCTCCTAGTAGTGCCTCCTTACAAACTCCAAAAGTACTATAAAGGTTACAGGTTGTATAGAAGAGACAAATCTTTGCATAACCAATAGTGTAGCCCCAGACCTGAGTTTGTATGTTGAAAGATAAAAGCTCAGTCAATTCCATAAATATTATAGAGAAAACAAAGAAACATATTAATAAGTGAAACAAGGTAGATTTATTGAACATTTTGTCTATCATCACAACAGGAGGCCAAGTCCAAAGCTGTTTCACCCAGCTCTGGGTAGGAGCAGCACGCAACTCCCTTTCACACACCCTGCATATCCTCTGACTCCCATGAGCACATCATATGCATTTTTTACAAAATCCAAAAAGATTGAAAATTTCACATCTGCCTCTTCAGCTCCATGTATAGACCCATGGACATATCTACAAGGAACATGTTAACTGAATAAGTTTATTCTATGTTATCACACAAATTAGAAAATGAGCTAGGAAGCAGGATTTTCTTCCACCTCATGCATCAACAGCATTGTTACCGGATTTCAATTACAAAAACATCTACATCTCATCTTTAAGCCATCAAGTATTCAGTATCTGAGAATACTGACCTAAGTATTAGGTGTAATGAAATAGACCATGATCATCTAAGAAAGAGGCTAATTCAGTGCAGATGTGTGATTTTATTTAGGGTACTGTACATTGAGACCTCTGGGTAGGTTGTTGCAGAATGTCTGGATCACCCCTTAGTAAACACACTAAGCTTAATCTTGCAATTCAATGCACTGTGCCAAAACTTGCTAAGAGGCAAAATAAAACTATGAAAAAAAAAATATGAGAAACAGACAACTATAGAAAATAAGATGTATTCAACTAGCATACTGAGGGAAGAAAAACAGAAACAGGTTGTAACTTCCAGTGAAGGCATTTTCTGTTCTCTTCAAGCCTCTGCACTCAACATTAGCTTAAATAGTCTGCTCTTTCGATGTACAACTTGACAAGAGCCTTGCTTTAGTGGCTGACATGCAGCTACAAACCACCCCCAGACTAAAACAAACGTATCAGGATGGTAAAATGCCATTAACGTAAAATAGAAGGATGAGAGAGATGGAACAGGATAATATTTTTTTTTTTTTTTTTTTTTTTTTTTACACAATTTAGTACAAAATTGGCTAAGCAAAATTTTCCATTCTTTAAGCCACCGTTTCAAATTCCTCCTCATACATCTTAACCCTTCTCTCATGCAGCAATTTCTCTAGATGAGCAGAATACAAAGGTTAAGAAAAAACTGAGTATCAGTTCAACTTAGTGTCTTGAGAAAGTTTCAGATATAAAATAAAACAATACATTTTGTTCTATTTTGAATTTTTTTTAGCCTAATCATAACCAGAGTTCTTACTACTCGTTATGTCAGTATGCTATCAAACAGTAGACTTGAGCAATTTTTAAACAAATATACTCTAGGCTTGCATTTCCAAGGTTATAATCACATGAAACACTGACGGCTTTCAAAACTGACATGACAGTCAGACTTGATTTATATTCCAAATTTCTCCTAGTAGATATGGACATGCAAATAATTTTACTCTTTCAATTATATACATGAATCTGGAATTATGTCAACTACACACAGTGAGTCTGTGACAATCGCTTGCAAGTTCAAAATGTGAATTTTTAAAGTTGTATCTTACAGACACACTACAAAGTAGAGCAACATGCTTTTCTCACCAAGGAGTTATATATTCTCCTGTTTCATAATCTCACATAATTAACCAGAGTTTATTAGAATTTGTAGGTTTTTTCAAATAGATTTTTAAACTAGCAATGGCTGACACTGATTTTTTGTGTGTGCACACTCTCACTGAATAGCATGTCAAATATGCCATTTGAGATTTTAAATTTTTAGCTTTACAGTTTAAATTATTAGCCTCCAAAAGCCTGCATGTAGATTTATAAGTACTGTCTGAAGAATTCACTTGAGCAGCTTTAAAATACACATAAGGAGACAGCACAACATCTGTCCATGACAAGCTGCTGAAAACCAGGCAGCAAGCCAAGTACTCCCCAAAGTTCCAGCCCAGCAAAATCAGACAACCTTGAACAGCTGTAAACAGTAAACCACGAACTGCTTTTAACATTAAATCAAAGAAATATAAAAGCTTGCAATAAGTATATAGCAGTTGCTCCTTGAAGTTTACCAAAGAAATGAGAGGCACAGCTGATGTAGTCCATATCAACGTATTACAGCTTATTACTATTTTATTGATGAAGATATATTTGTACCTTTTAAAATTAAATTAGAATTAAAATATGAGGAGGGCTTCATCGCTTTGCAAACGTAATTGATCCTCCTCTGAGGAGTTCACTATGCAAATTCACAGGAGAAAAACTAGACAGAGCAAACCTGTAGAAGAAAAACAAACAATGCAAGTTAGACTTTAGGATGCTTTTGTCCATTAGGTTCGTATCCTGAGCCTTCCCAGAGATTTCAACTGTCTTGGAGGTTTGTTTCTTTCTTAAGGAAACAAGAATAAAAATGATGTTACAACAATGAAAACTACCGAATAGCTAGAGAGAAAGTGTGGAAGCCTGGCTGCGGACAGAAAGGCTTATAAGGTCAAACAGAGATAAGCAGAAGGGGCAGGGATGTGACAGAAAGGTAAAGAAAACTCTGAAAGTGTAATTCTAAAAGGAAATTCTAAAAGATGTTTAAATCCTGGTGAAAGCAGAAGGAAAAAAAATGAACAAACAAACAAACAGCCTGGTTTTATTACTTAAAATAAAGCCAGGGTGCTTCAAGAAGGGAATGAGAATATCACCACTTTCAATATCAAAAAGAAAACTCAAAAGGCTTTTTCTAGCAGTAACAAGTAAAAAGTTTTAGAACACAATGCATTAAAAAACAAAATCCCAAAGCATGAATTCTTGAGGTACAAAATAAATCTTGAGCACAATTTTACCTAAACAAGCAGAGCTCCATGTTTTCATACCTCAAACCAGTGATCATATCTCAAGACTTTTTCTTCTCTATAATAGATTTAATCACATTATTTTCTTTCCCTGCCTTCTGCCAGAATGCTGCCAAATCATACAAGATTGAAGTCAAGGGGAAAAAACCATTTAAAAATTAAAAAAAAAAAAAATTAAAAAAAAAAATCACACTATCTTCAATTTCCCCCTCTTTTAATCATATGTGGCATCACGTGTTAGGCTGCATGCCAGCCGAGGGGTGACACATGGGAAAGATTCAGAGTAAGCCTTCGGGCTACCTGGGGGTGCCACGCTGCAGCTGACTCTTTCCTGCGCCTCGGATGCATGGGTTGGCCTCATACGAGGTTTGAGAGAAGAAGAGCTATCGCAGCCCAGCCAAACGGGAGCGCAATGCTGAAGCCATCTGTGTGAACCTGACAGTCAAAGCGTGTGACGGATGAAGTCTTCAAAATATACAAGCCTGACTCAGAGGAAGAAGCTCAGTGCCACGAGACCTGGGAAGAGCTGATAACGGGACTGAAGGAGATCCCTGCAAGGCCGGGCTGTGGACAAGTGCAGCTGAACAGGTCTGGCAACATTAATTACAAGAACCATGTAATAAGGTACTTCTCAGATACACATCCTGACTTGCTGTTTATTTCCTGGTGCTTTCACAGCACTGGCAGAGCCCTGTACCATTACTGCAGGAGGCTGCTACCGCTCTTGCACTGTGCTGCAGTAATAGGGTGAAACAAGGTGTTCAAACTGGAGCTTCCAAAATACAAATGCCTAGTGACAGGCAACATGCTCAGGAGGAACCTGCACACAGTAATTACCTTCCCTGTCAGTCTAAAGCAAGTCAAGCATTATCTTTTCAAAATTGTACAAGCCCAACAACTTTTGTTTGTTCTTTTTTCTTATTGTTATCTTCTATTTTTAAAGATTGGGTGTTATTTCAGAGGGTGCTCCATCATTGTTCTGAATATCCTTCCTTGGTTTTATTTTTCGTCATGAAAGGGACAGTTTGTTATTGACAACTTCATATATACTCTTGTCTTGGTATTTGAGTAAATGGTATAAATAAAATTTAACTAGTTTTAATTTAAAATATGAAAGGAAAGGCTTAGCTGAGCTGACTGACAGCTTGGAGGAAAGCAGAACTGCTGCTTTATCGGAGGGACACAGAAATGATAGAAGTAAAATGGTGATTTCACATTAAAAATAAGGATCATCTAATTTAACTTGTGGCTGCCATGCAATGAGTACTGGAGAATACTCTTTGGATTGTCGTTCACCTTCAAGACAAATTATTTCAGTTGGAGTACCATGGGAAACAATACAGCCGTGAAGTGCCACAGTAAAAATAAAAATAGCTTCCATAGCTTTCCCCCTAATATAGCAGATATTGACAAACTATTTTCTCCCATTAATGTTCACAGATTTGCACTGAATCTATTTTGTATCTTCTATTGACTTAAGAACCGGACCTATACCAACACTGAGAAATATCATTTAAGTCACAACAGGCAGTGTTCAATCCTGCTCAGTGAAAACACAAGTTTTCTTTAAGTCTTTAAGATGATGACAAGAAACCAGAATTCATACCACAAGCTTCTTTGGCAAAATAAGATGTAAATGGCACATTTTCCCCTAATGCCAGCTACATGCAATGTAATCTCAATTATAGCTATAATGTACAAATAATGGTTTTCTTTCTTTTACATCTAACTAAAATATTACATTAAATACAGAAGTTGCTTTAGAGGGTTAAAATTATATTATTCAAACACCATCCTAAAGCTACATGAAATAATTGAAATATTAAACTCCACAAAACCAGTAATTATCACAAATAACTCATCCAAGATTATACAAGGGGACTCACTTCCTTCAAACCATTGTGCTGCTGGTTTTAGAAGTTATGTATTAGATTGCAGGGACTGGCACCAGGAGTGGCTGAGGAAGCAAGCAAAAACAACAAAAAATATTTGTATGACAAATTTCTCAAAAACATACAGGTGTGCCACACAGTAACTAGGGATAAGAATATTCAGAATAAATAATCTGCAATGTACAAACAGGCCTTTCTATATGCTTAGATATTATAAGCAACATATGACTCATGTCATTATCCATCACAAGACCTAAATTCTTGTCTTTACATGAAACCTAATGATGAACTATCACCATCAATGACCCTCTCCCACCCTGCAAAACTCGGTACAAATCAATATATACTGGTAGAACTGCGAAGTAGTTTGTTTTTTTGAAATGGCATTAAACAAAGTTACTTGGACAATGCATGTGCCTTCTACGAACTACCATAATGGTAATACCTTAATACCGGTATTACTAGTATGATACAAGATGCTACAGGCTTTTTTTTTTTTTTAAGACAAAAAACCAACAACACAGCCCCATCCTGCCACTGCCGAAACATTGCCAAGCAAATCCAACACAAACATAAAACTTCATGAATATTTGTAGCCCTTCTCATCTCCTCCAGTCTAGCTAAGATTAAGTTCTTGCTCAGACACCTGAGTTTCACAAGGGTTTTGTGTTTACTTTAGGAAAAACAAAATACACAAAACAAGCAAGGTCTCTTTTACTTGAAGATCTGCCAGCAACTACAGCATCCCCTTTGCCCTGGACATCACTCAGGTGATGTTTTATAACTCAGGTTATGCAAACACACAATAAATTCCCTCCTCTAGCTAACAGTACGTGTCTTATCTCAGTGCTTGTGCCCATCTTTCACCTCTCCGGGATGCCCTTTTCCCTCCCAACCTACCATCCACCTCAGGGCTGTTGTACATAGCTCTGAACTTCCTAAATCTTTGGAGAGAGAAAGAGCTTTAGGATTTTCACTCGTAAGTAGGGGAACGGAACAAGGTAAGCTCAGCATGCTAATTAATCCCATGAGCAGGTTAGCTACAGCCAAGTTTGTTTGTTTGTTTGTTTTTAATTACATAGCAGGAGCATAAACAACAACAAAGAGTTCCCATCAAGGAGCAGCAGGAAGGAAAGCAAGCAACACAAGCTGGGTATTACTGTCCAAGTGCAGAGAGCTGACCTCTCAATATTAAACAAAAGCCCCACAGGTGCTGGAGTTAGGTGGCGTATGTGGCTCAGGCAGGAAAACAAAGAAAATTAAGGAAACAGCTTATGTATCTGCTGCAATAGGGAAGAGGGAGGCAGTGGAAAACAGTGACAAATAAGTATATATGGTCACAGTAACTGATTAGGTTATTACTTTGAGTGACGATATGAATCTAAAGTCAAAGGTAAAAAAATTATTTGATACAGTCAAAGTAGTGAATAAAGAGAAAAATATGACAGCAGTCTGCTCAAAGTGTTTTATATCGTGGATGTACAGAAAAAATGTATCATACTGGCACTATGACAAAAGCATGTGCAAAAGAGACACACACACATCAGGGGCAAAGTCTACTCAGTCTGAAATGGCAGAGCAGAGAATCAAGGGAAAAAAAAATCAGGATGGTGGGACTATCCAAAGAAAGATCAAGAAACATGGTAAGCAAGAGCTAATGCAGAAAACAGTGATGTATGGGACACCTGTTGAACATGAATTAAAATGCTCAAGAAACCTTTTTCAGTATAATGAGTTTGTTCACTCATCCTCTTCCAGAACAGAAGCAGCTACAGGCAACAGACAACTGGAACAAGGACATCCTCTTCCTTTCTAGGTCATCTCCAGCATTTGCATTCAGCATGGTATTCCCTTGTTGCAGCTACTCAACACTTCTAGACTTATCTCCTAATTCTGAGCTCTAGATCTTTCCAGAGTTGACACAGCTGCCTACGTCACCTCTTTGTTCATGGTGCTCGCACCTCCAAAACAAACTACCAGCAGTCAGCAGAGGCAGATCTTGCACCAACTCCCTGGGCTGGCTGAAGCCCTGGATGGGAAGGGGCCGGCTGCTGCCTCCACCAGCGGCGCAGAGCTTGAGGCTTGCTGGCACCAGGTTCTCCTACAGAACAGGCTCTCCCCAGCATTTTGCCTACAATCAAATATCCAATTTAACCACATCTTTTCAGTGAATTAAGCTGTTAAATAAATATAGGAGTCAAAAGAAAAAAAGCTGTAAGACAAGAGTGGGGTTTTTTTTTCCCCTAATACGGTGAAATTTCTTCTTTATAGCAGGGTATAGTGTGCCAAGTTTATTTTTAAAATGCCTTCAGGGCTAAATCTCAGAAAATAGAGCTTTGCAGATGAGAACACCACTAGTTCCTTTAACGGTGCATACAAGAAACTATATAGTATCAAGAGTCACAAATGGAAAGTCACAGAAGATAAAAATCCATTTCTTTACCGATATAAAATAGACTGTTCAAAAAGACTAATACTACCTTACACTACAGAGTACCTACCACACCATCTGCTAGTGTTAAGGGAATTTCAGGAATATTTCCATTATAATACTGATGTTTTCAATTTATCACAAGTCTCTAGAGCAAGCTTTCAAATCAATATTTTTCAGACAGCATCTCTCACAGTAAAGCAATCTTCCCTCACCCCCCAAAAATAAAAGGTTTAAACAGAAGTTCAGTTATGTTAAGGCAAGCAAGAATGCAAAAAAATAACCTTTTCTCACAAAGAATAATTATTCTTAAAATGTAAAACAATTACAAGCAGTTCTAGCAGTAATAATTCTGAACTCAAAGATTAAGTCTGGCACATTAATATCCACCTCTAGGAAAGCTAAGAGATAAGCAAATTGCTCCACAAACATCCCTAGCTTATTGCTAGCTATGATGATTTTATGACAACTTATTGTAACTGTATGCTTTTAAAAAGCACAGAGCAGAAGCTACTGTGAAGCTGGGCTTTATTTTACAGTAATATTTACAGTATTTTGCAACTTTCATATTCACATTGCACCTACAAGAAAAAACCTGCCTGGCATCTGGACTTCACCAAAAACACCACACTTCAAGCTTCTCTTTCAGGGTATTGTTTCTGTTAAAGATTCCAGTTTCCTTACAGATAAATTTCTATGAAATCCAAACCCTTTAAGCAATAACTAGCACAGGTTATTTTGCAACAATACAAAAAATCAACATAAATCAGAATGAGAATGAAATCCTGAATACTTTCGAGAACTACCTTTAGTTGATAAAGGAATGATGAAAAGTGGAAGCCTCAACACACTGAGTGAAGGTTTTCAGAAGAGTTGACTTGGGAAACCTCTATTTTTGGATGGTTAGCTTTTGACATCTTTAAAAAGACATTATTTCAAATCAAGATCACCACTTACATCTAGAGAATAGGATCTTTTTAAGAGAAAGTCAGACATGTAATATACTGACACATCTGAATTTTCACAAGCTTTTGTAATCTCCTTGCCTATTCACTGGACCAAATGTTTCCTTTCTAGACCCGCTCAGTTATAAACAAAAGCAAACATAAAACCAAGTAGTCCCAAATCTTCTCATTTCCTGTTAAGTGACCATTACCAGTTTTCAGAAAAACAGGGACAACAGAGGAAAAAACCAGACTTTCAAGCCATTCAGTATATTATCTTAGAATTATTCTGAACACTACTTTATAAAATTATTGTAATGGAACCATAATTCTACCTTTATTTCCTAAGGTCATAGTAATGTCAGGGACTTGAAGAAGTACTTTGAGTCTGCCATCTTTTACCAGCCTGCTTCCTAAAATGAGGGTCAATTTTTTGTACTTACCACCTATTCAATATTCAAAACACTCCACACATTAAAAAGGTAACCATAAAAACGGTCTCAGAATTAACAAAAAAGATCACATGGTACAACATCATTGTAAAAAGATTGCTATAACTAATTTCAATGTGTATGTTTTGCAAAAAGCTTAATGTTGTTCATAGAATTCATCGTAAGATATGAACATGAAATTCCAAGGCAAAGAGCTTTTCTTATCAAAAGGCTTTTTCTTATCAAGCAACACACAAAATTTTAGCCAGAGAAAGTTCTTCCATCAGTCAACCCACAGAGGAGGAGGTTAGATTGCTAGTCCATTTAGAAGAATAACTACTGAGCAAGACTGGGTTAAAGAAGCAGCTTACAGCCTCAGCTCAGCTTTTAGCAAGTCCTTTACCCTCCATTTCAGTTTTCCACTGGAGAATAGATTTATCTTCACCTGTAGATATGAAAGCTCTTGAGAGGATACATACTGCATAGGTTTTAATCAATAAGATGCAATTTAAAACTTAATTCCTCCAAAGTACATTAAGAAAGCACAAGAAAGGAGATTCAGTTCTTCAAATCTAATTGCATGCATTTGTACTCCAAACTCCAATCTCAATACACAAAACAGAATTGTATAAAAAGACTGCTGACTTCTCTCTTACCTAACAAGCACAGCCCACTAAATCAGACCACTAAGGAAGGAGAAGAATAAAGAAGTACTTCATTCTTCCTTGAAGCACGCACAAAAACAATTAATTAAGCCAGCAGGCTAATTCAATCCTGAAAAAGACCATTCACCTTCTTATGTCTACTGCAGACCCATCTTTAAAAATTAGGGAGTTTACATATTCATTTCTCTTGATAAGGAGAAATTTTCCTTAAAAATTAAGATTATAAACAGCTTATATAATAGTAACTATTTTTTAATCCTCTGAATCCTTAACACAAAGGCAGCACAAGGCTTCAGTGGTGACATGGAAGCCAAAACCAGAACAAGATGCAGAGAAAGGTTTAATTGGCACTGAACCACACTGGACTTTCCCGAGACCTAAAATACAAAGAAAAGCATGAGATAATATTTTACATGATCTTCTCCCAAGCATCAGAGTTTAAGTACTCTCCTAAGAGTAATGGTGGAAGGGCAGAAAAATATTTGAACAAACTACAAGAAATACTCAAAGTATGTAATTTCTATCAATCAGATCAAAGTTTAAATACTGCTACAACTATAATGCAATCCATTTTTATTTTAGAAGTTGTTCATGGGAGTCCTTATTAACAATTACACTAACTACAGATGAATGAAAAACAGGAAAAGTACAGGTATAACTGTTATATATGGATTCCCTTTCAGGTAGCAATAGGTGCTACTCTCCATGAGACTAGACAAGCTTCTTTATGAGCTTCCTGAACACATCCAATAGACAGCTCCAGGATTTTAAAAATGTTATTTTTATTCAATCTGAACTGTACTTTTTTTGCAACACTGAATTATTAGACAACTTCGCAAATTTTTCCAGGGTTGTTTTGTTGTTGTTGTTTGGGGGTTTTTGTTTGTTTGGGGTTGCTTGCATTGGAGCTTTGTGGTCACAACTATGTTGTTTCTTAACACTAAAAAAAACAAAGCATATGAAGAGCTAATGTGAGAATGAGAGAAAAAACCCTTCTTATGCTGCAGTATACTGATGACACCCAAATTTGCAGTATACTAGGGGCTATGTCAGAGTTTCAGTGGAAGCAATTCCAAAATTAAAACATTATCTTCTGTGTCTCAGTCTTACAAAGCACATTTCTCCCAAAACAGCTCCAGCTGCTGAAGCGTTATGCTATTCATGCTATACAGAAAACTAAGCAAAAGGTGGTCACTGTAACAGTCATAATAAATCCAATAGAGAATCTGACACAGCAAATAGTCTTATAGACGATTGTTTTGTACTTAAACCATTTCAAAATTATAATAATCATGAAAGTACAAATTGCTTATAATAGTCAAAGATAGAATGAATATATGAAAAGCCCATTCCTCTTGCTGCAAAGTTGCTTATTGAGGTTACTTGTAATGTGCATCATTCAAACTTCCAACTTGGTGTTTCTTCAAACATCACATTCACTGTTTCTAAATGTAGTCTGCTTGTCTGAAATTTTTAACCAAGATACAAAAATCAATGTTATATAAAGTGCACTTTCCTGATACTGATGATGCATAATATGAGTCACCACTTCAAAGCCTCCAACACACCACACAAGCCACATTCTTTCAAATCGCGAATAAACCCTGAAATGTTTTCTCCTGTCTTGCTTCTAACGAAGAATCCTCAGTTCCCAACAGCAAATTTTAACTTTGTCAGAAGAAAATAAGCTCTAAAAACAGAAATGAAAGCTTCTAAACAGCACATACATAAACTTAAAATGGAAATATTTCCCACACCTGGTATTTTTAAGCTGTAAAAAAGGGCTAAGAAAAAAACAAGTCAGTGAAATGTTAATATCATATCTTTGTTAATTTCTTGTTCAGGATTTTTACAGTGAATTTGTGGTGTGGTTCCATGATCTGTATGTAACAGAAGGGGGGGGGCGGGGAGAGAATCAGAGCATCTGAAAGTTTAAGCACACAAACAAGTTACTACCCATCATCTGGCTTATGGTGACTGCTGTGCACGCTCTTTGCCAGCAGCCAATGCCAGGCAATCAGCGGTAAGGAGTCACTCAAAAGATGACAGTTAAGCTAAATAAAATAACTTCACCGTTGTCAGAATTACCAGACATCCGATCACGTGCAATAACTTGTTGGTATTACTTGTCCCTGAAAAATCAGAAGAGGGGAAACCCTCTTGTTTGAATGGAAAAAAGTTATTCTTGCTCAGCAAACAATCATTCCTTCTTGGCTGGTGACAACTTCATTAATGGAAAATTCTTTCTCATCAAGTTTCAAGCACCTACACATCCTATCCACATGAGCTGTATGCACACCTCCATGTGACACTTACTGCTGTGTCCAGCCAGGCATCCCCGTCAGCTCAGGCAACAAACATAGATATGGGCCATGACAAGCTCAGCACTGAGGCCACTGTTGCAGCAGTCCAGCTAGGTCCCCACCTGGATTCATACAATTTCTTGAGTTGTTAACAGTGGCAAGAACTCCTTGCTTCCAAAAAAAAAAAAAAGAAAAAAATGTTTCCTGGAAGTAATACTGGCTACCTTTCAAAAAAATCACCACTAAACAGTTAATATACTAAGGCTTTTAATCTTCTCATTAGCTTACCTGCTTCCCCAAAATATGGGCTCTGAAAACATACACTGGGATGAGTGCTAGTACTGTATGTAGCATCATGTCTGATGGTAGTGCAACTGCTCTAGTTCAGGAGAAATCAAAAGTTCAACAACTACATTACATGTACACCTGTAAATTAAATACCACATCAGCTAACAGTAAGTAAGGTTTGGAAAAATCTCCTGAGTAAACAGTCTACCTCAAGTATACCTCACAATTTCCAAGTACTACTTTGTTCTAAGAAAACTGTAACAATGCAGTCAATATACGGGTACAGATAAATGTGTACACCTATATAGATACACATATAAGTCTATGAACAGGTACACCCAAGAGAAAGGCAACACTTTGGATGGTACTTCCGAAAAACGAGAAAGTGAAAGGATGACCAGACCAACTGAAACAGCCCTGCAGACAGGTGCCGTGGGTCATTCTGAACCCACAGAACCGAGCGATACAGCACAAATGAGAGCTGATGCTCCACTGGAAGAAGTAAATCTCAACAGGAAACAATGGAATTTCCTTCCCTAGGAAACTGTTGCTGTCATCTTTTGCCATGAGAGGGACCGGCATGCACAAAGCGCACCTCTACGTGTAAAGACTCTGAACAGAGAAGGAACACTAATGAAGTGCTTACAACTGAATTTCTTCTCCCCAGAAGTATATAGTAACAGTACAAACACTCAATCAAAAAGATGTTCTAACTCATTTTCCTCTTTTTCCTTCTTTAAGAGGAACATTTCCAATTGCAGCAAGGTCACTATTCCTCTTTTGATTTCCAGTATCACAATCTATAAAGGTCCTGCCTCTTATCACTGAAGCAAAAACTAAAAATGTTATCTATGTATGATCTATACTGGGTCATCTCTGATAAACACCGATGGTGCTATATGCTGTAGAAGTAGCTTTTGAAAAAGTAGCAATTACATTCCTCAGCTGTGTTCACATGATTTCTGGTAAGGCCACCCTGAAAGCCATGTGAAATGCTACCTAATGAAAAAAAATTTTTGTTTTTTCAAGAAAGCTCTGTTTGGTGATGAAATACTGTGTCATTAACTAGTGTTAATAATTTAATTTGCAATGTATAAAATTGAAGGGTGTTTTTTGGTGAAATGTAATTTTTCACATCCAAGCTTCTATTGCAGTTGAGCCAAAAACAGTGAAAAAACCTGCAAGAGCTGATATGTAGTATTCAGTATTAGCACTTTGTGAATAAAGCATGTCATCAGTTATGCAAAAGTAATCCCACCAAAAATAACAGGTTGTAAATATCTATAAAATTGCTGTGACCAGTAGTAATGGCAGTACTCAAGTACTTATCTTCAGTATGTTGATGGCACCAGAATTTTTTTTTAATACGAGGTCCCCACATTTCTAGCCATAAATTTATTTTTGTTGCATTGTTTTGTGGGTTTTTTTGCCTGTCTGTTTTTTAAACTAAGACTTAAGCAGACATTATAATCTTTTATCGTAACCAAAGCACAGGTAAAAAACTAGGTGAGATGCCTCACATGCCTCTTGCATTCTAAAGTTATAATTTCAAAATTCGTAACAGGTTAAGGAACATTCCTGCTCACTATTTTCTTACTTGGTTTCTTCCTCAACCCTCATCCCCTTCTTTTTCAAGAAACTGCAACTGCAGTTCCAGCACAGTTCAATTGCAGCATCACTAGAGATGTGAGGTGCAGGGAAGATTAAAATACAAGGAGGTTAAATAGTCATGATTAACATGAGACCCTGATACTGCCTTAGGAACAGAAATTCCAAATATATCTGAAGATATACCAATATTTGAATTAAAAAAACAGAGTTCGTAACTCTCCAACACTTTCCCACATAGCAGAAAGACCAAGTCATTCCCCTATCCTGAACAACCACAGGAGCATTAGCCAATAAAACATTCTAAACTCGAACTTGCTGATACAAGAGTTCAGCTTCCTTCCACTAGGAAGCAGTGTTAAACCAACGAATAAATGGTTGGGGTGAAGCACCCTAGCTCTAGGCTACATTCAGTGAAACGGGCAGTACTCATTTCAGTACAGCAATCCAGCAAAATTAGTGTCAGTTATCTAAAATGACCAGTGTCATACAAAGCATTGAACTCAGGTTCCTTGGTACACAAGAGGAAATCTGAGAGGTTGCCAACTAACAGACCTGCATTAGTGTTCGCTAAAGAGTGGGAGGCAAGGTCTAGAAGGGGCAGATCTCACTCTATAGTCCATCAACATGTAGAATTTGGTACTTCAGATGAAACTGAGAAAGCTGTGTGTAGATTTAAATAACCTACATACAGGTAGCTTATTATGGGTTCAAAATTCCAAATTACAGAATTTACCATTATCATACTTTTTTGGAAGTTACACCGTATCAGAAAACCTACTCCAGAAGCACACTGTACTACTAATTTAACTTATTCTTAGGTAAAAGAAAGAGGGCAATGCAATCAACTCCTATGAACATTACCTACTGGTTTTATTATCTTAGTTCCTGGATGGATTACTTTCTAGAATAAATAACTACTTTAGCATCGGCACTAAATTCAGCCTAAATCATTACTGCTCCTAAAACTAGAATTAACTATGGCGAAACCCAACCACTCAGAACAAGTCAATACAACCTGGGTAAAATAAGTACAAAATTCAGTACATGTTAAAATGAAAATTATACTACATTAACCTCAAGGAATATCTGTAACTACAGTTAAACTGTACAACTAACCCTCTTCAGGTTCAGTTCTTTACTTCTCTCTCTCAAAAAAAAAATTATTTCCCCACACAACTGTTTGCGTTCCCTACTAATCCTATATTCGTTCACAGTGATAAGATGGCCTTGAGAAAACAAACAACATACAACATTTGATTGCAGCATACCAATCAATAACTGTCTCAATCCTGCTTTGTCCCGAAACACTCAATAAGTGTTCTATTTTGCCTTTTGATGAAATATGAAAAACAGGTTATTAACTCTAATATGTTAATACATAATTACAACTAATTCCTTTGAAAGCCATCATATTTTTTTAAAACAACAGAATATAATACTGAATGTGTCACATTATAACCTAAGACTAAAACACCACCACAGGAATCCGAGAGCACACCACACACCACTTCTTTCTCTGCTCTCCACTATTGGTACCAGGGCTTGACGGGAACACATTCTCTAAAGTTGCTGTTTCAAACCTGTGTCTATGGAGGGAAGAGACCACAAAGTTCAGCAGCTCTCAGCTTCTCAAGCTGTGCAGATCAACACAGTTTTGGTATGACTTTGCCAAACATCCTCTCCAGCAGGCAGTGACACAGCAGCATGAAGAACATGGTGATGGTGACCCTACTCACCATCTCTCTTCCTGGCTGGAGCTACAAGTGTGCAATGTGGTACTCGAGGTTCATGAAAAACTATCCTTTATCATTCTCTCTTTTTTTTTGCCATAGGTCTGTAGTTTGCATGTGTTTCTTTTTACACATTTCCTTTTTTCTTTTAAAAATTAAAGAAAACACAAAGAACAAATTGTTTTCAGATTACATAAATTTATGGGCACAGATATTCTGCCATTTCTAATCCCACTTAGGACAAGAAATCTGCTGAGCAAGGCACAGGGCTGGAAGCCAAGGTATCTACATTCTTTTCCTAGTGCTGTCACTCACTGAGGAAGCTTTAGCAATCACCTCCACAGCTCTGAATGAAATTATCTTTCCTTTAACTTTATTTTTTTCCTGGCAATGGTTAACATGTTGTCAACAACTAAGTTCAAAAGACTTAAAATATTTAGCTAAGCACATCAGCAAATTCCTCCATAGAACACATCCTGCCCAAGCCCTCTCATTCCAGAAGGGATCTCTGGTGAGAGTTATGAAGTATGCTACAGGGTCAGAACACATCAGCAATCAGAGGTTCCAACTAGCTGGTGAGACATGACACCTCCTCCTCCAGCAACAGAGCAGACCAAAAATCACATCTCAAGCATCCCTGTCAGCACACGCAGAGAGTTTCCCAAAGGCACGGTCCCTCCCTGGAAAGCACAGCCTTCAGGAGCTGCAGAGGAACGCATATCCCAGCTGCAACCAAGGGAAGTGGCCCCGGGGAGCAGTTGCACATCTTGGGCTCATGGGGTTTTGCAGAACGCAGCTAGCACTTGGCACCACACAGTCATAACCCATGAAGAGCTTCCCATATCAAATGACAGCCTTGGCTGCAGATTCCTGGTTTGGGGAACAGTTTTCCTACCACATCACTTCTCAGCAGGTAGACCAACTTTTACAAATGTGAGAAGAAAAAAGATCAGATATACTATAAATGACCAACATCAGGAAGTATTACATCTTTCCCCACACCCCCTTCATGTTGAGCCAAGCTGGAAGTGAGCAGAATAGTGTAGAAACCCATAAGCGTAAATGAAAAGGTCTCAAAAATAGCACAACTGAAGTACAAGAAGTATCTGCTAACCAAGCAGTTATTTTCCTGAGTTTGGCCTTCAGAGGACATTTCTAATGTACTGCCTAAAACAGGGAGAGTCAAGAGAAAGACAACAAGTTAGCCAAAGGCATTACATCAGCAAACATAAGTTAAACCACATTAAGCTCTTGTAAGGACATTTCCTCCAGGAAGATCAACCTGAAAATCAAACGAAGGCCATGATCTCCTCTGCAAGTGGGCATAACACACTTTAACTTGCAGGCATTAATTTCTCATCTTTAGTTATTAGTATCAACTCTCCTGAATGTGACGGGATAAGCAATCCCTTAGACATACTAAATGGCATAAGGAATAAGCACTAGCATCTCAAAAGACTACCTGATAATTGGCAAAACTATAGAAGATGTAAAAATACGGTATTTGAGCAAGTAGAAGCTTCAGCACTTTTTTCTTCTGGGAAGAACAGCAGCATCAAAAACCTCTGTAAGGGATAACGCAGCATCCTCCTCAAACACCTGCAAGCAGTGCACTGCCGGCTGGTAGCTACATGCAGGCTCTTTCTCCACTGGCTTTTGTTACATGTAATTCAATAATTATCACCTTCCTCTCCCCCAGAATCTCCCGCCCCATGCCCTTTGCAGAACTGCAAAAATGAAGATGAACTGATACAAGACAGGCCTTCAGTGCACCATATGGTGCATATTTTTAACAAAAACAGATTTAAAAACAAGTTTAACCATGGTCTCTTGGAGTATTCCCAGGTTTAAGTTTTATAAAACGTACTTGGACTCATGTATTTCCCCTTGGGCAGCAGAATTATGGTGATTTTTTTTAACTAGTACAGAAGGTTTACCATCTCTAGACTACTTGATTCAGTATTAACACATCAAAACTACAGCTTGCCTAAGGATAACATGGTTTCCTTGGCACTCTCAGCCTTAATAAGCCAACTCACATTGGTTTCAAAAACAGTTTATCCCTGACAGTTCTACATCATCTTTAAGTAAGGATAACATAATTTCAGTGAGATGTCGTGCCATTCCCTTCATGTATTTGAAACATATCACACATTTTCAGGAAGTTAGATTCTAATAGAGCTGACCAAAAACAATCAGGTGAAAGCCACACTGAGGTGCCCATTATCCTGACACTTGACATAGAGCAGAATAAACTAATGCACCTAAAAACTTCAAATAATAGATTCCATTAAGTTGCAGGCAACACTACAGTTATTTTGATTGTATGCTTTGGTGCACTTCAGAAATCACACAGAAATTTCACATGATCTCAGCTGGTGCATTATCCACATGTTTTAATAAGCAAGAAAAGAGTTTACCAAAGTTAATTCAGCGATAACTGTTTTAAGGATAAAAACTAGAAGTAAAATATTAGTTACTGACTATTTGTAAAGAAAAAATATACCAACCTCACAAAACTCAGAATGGCAGGATTCTTTTAGGCTACCCTTGCAAACTCATTACATATGTTACTTTCCAAGAGGCACAGAACGGCTCTATTTCTGTTCTGCTGATTCTAAGGTTTCTCTTGAAACCAAAGTAAAATTTGTCAAATGCTGCAAGCACAGAACATGCAGTAGCAGAAAAATTTGAAAGGTTCAAACCTTTGCAAGAAAACATTAACATAGTGTCAAAACTTATTTCAGAACTAAAAAAATTTTCCAAGCCTTTAAGCTAATGATGAAAAAAGCCAAAGATTCTGTTCACAACATGAAAGTGGTAGGTAATAGTTACTGCAAATGAATGACTTATCATGCAAGGCTTGAGTTTAATCACTCAGTCACAATATGTGCTGGTTTGCAGCATGTTACTGATGAGAGCAGAAAGTTAGTACTAGGGCTGTCCATGCAGAATAGAGGTTCTCTACAGTTATTTCAAGTAATCTTTTGCAAATAGCACTCCTTTGAAGAACCATTCCCTGATTTAGTTCTATGAACTGATTAACCCCCAGCACAGACAACCCTCCAGGAGAGGATTTCACAGCACCAGCCCACCTCGCCCTATGAATGGCACTTCTGCTACTCCCAGCTAAGTGAAGTTTAGTTTCCTGACTTAATTGCAAGATACAATTCCCTAGTGTCAAATGAGACACAAACTCCACACTGAAGTTTTCTCTGCAACTGTGATCAGACTTTAAAATAGTTACCAACTATACTCTGCCAAAGCCAGCGACAACAGCTCTAACTCCTCAGAGTAGTCACACACAAATGTTTTTTTTTTAAATCATTGCTACACTATAAACACAAGAAACTATGCATGAGCAAGATTGAAAAAGAACAAGATTAATATTAAAGTGATTTACATAAAAGTACCTGTATTAGTTATAATGACAATTTTCCTATTTAGTCTGTTTTAAAAGCTTAATCTAAAACAGAATTTACAAAAACACATCTTTGAGCCACAAACCAAGCACGACAGTCAGGGTTACATTTGAATTATTTTTTTTTTTTTTTAAATAACGAAAAAAACTATTTCTCTCATAATCACTTTAAATCTTAACCTTTCCAGTTTTGAAACACTGCCCAGTTTCTGTTCTTCCATAAACAGTCTAAAAAGTGTATTTGAGATTTTTTTAAAAAAAAGGAAGACCCTCTTACAGATCAGTATCACTTTATATCACACAAGGACTTGGTCTGAAGACAGTATCAGTTCTTCCACCACTTCCATACTGCAAGTATCACTGCAAGGTAACTGCCATACAATTAAGGTTTTATGAATTATGCCAGAAGAATTTTAAGATGGGCAAGAAAAGGTAAGTTAGCATTTTCAAACTGAATTCCTATCAACAGCTTCAGACACTGTATTAAACAGTGTTATTGTAAATAGTAGAATACCAACTTAAATTTCTTGTCAGTGAATTACCACACAAGTTACAAAAAATTCTGAAAAACTAAATATGGTTATACAAAGTCAAATTATACAGTGGAGATAAATAAAGCCATTTGCCGATTTCTAGACAGGAAGACACACCAATACACTGAAATAGTTCATAGAATAGAATCATTTAGCTTGGAAAAGACCTTAAAGATCATCAAGTCCAACCCTTAACCTAGCACTGCCAAGTCCACCACTAAACCATGTCCCTAAGCATCACATCTACATGTCTTTTAAATACCTCCAGGGATGGTGACTCAGCCACTACCCTGGACACCTTGACAACCCTTTCGGTGAAGAAATTTTTCCTAATATCCAATCTAAATCTCCCCTTGTGCAACCTGAGGCCGTTTCCTCTCATCCTATCACTTCTTACCTGGGAGAAGAGACAGACACTCACCTCGCTACAAACCTCCTTGCAGGTAGTTGTAGAGGAGCGATAAGGTCTCCCCTCAGCCTCCTCTTCTCCAGACTAAACAACTCCAGTTCCCTCAGCTGCTCTTTTCAAGACTTGTGCTCCACACCCCTCACCAGCTTCTGTGCCCTTCTTTGGGCACACAAAAATGCTGTCACATAAAATATTACAAATGATTTAGTGAAATTATGTTAGAGTCCACATTTAATGTAATATTTGAAATTGTTCATAGAAGTTTAAGATTCAAAATAGCCCATGACTTATTTTGTAAAGCACTTTGCACTCTGGTCCCTTCTAACTTTTTACTATGTAGTCAATGACTTAACCACAGTAGTCTCAGAGTTAGCAGCTAGAACTGTAAAGAATAAATTACATCAAAAAACTCTGGCATTTTCCTTTAATTAAAAAATATTAAATGTTCAAAAAAAAACTTAACAGAATAGGAGATATAACTAGACAAAATAATCTTCAAACCAGACATATTTACCATAGGCTTCCTGGCAGCCAAACTACCACAATAAGTCTACCATGAAGCTCTATTTTGTTCATGTATTCCTCATACTACCAAATAAATTTTAAAAAAACCTACCTTCAGGATTTAAGAAGAAAATTGTCCAGAACACTGGAAAAAGTAGTCATAAATATCTCTTAGCCACTTGCTTCCACTTCCCAGATAGCCACAGTATTCTGAATTTGATCGATTGCTTTATTTCCTCCCTTCCTCTCTCCTCACCTCATTTTGATTGGTATAATCCTTCCTTTGAAAGCATACAAAAACTTCGTAAATGTAACGAAATTTGAACTTCCAGACTGCTCACTTTTGCCAATATAATTTCTAAATCTATCATCGTTTTATCAGTTTTCCTGCATTAAAGTAAAAATCAACTATCCAGATTAAAATCAAAGAAAGAAAACACACCTTTTAAGTTAACTATTTAACTTGAACTTTTCCAAAATAATGATCTGGTAGAGCTTAAAAAGATCTGAAACTATTCTAGAAGATGGTCAGTCACACATGAGACTGTTCTGCTAAGCACAGGCTCAAACAGGAGCTCCATTAGGTGCTTTGAAATACAAATTCCCACAAGCTGTTTCATGTGGCATACACAGCTCCCGTATACTGTGCCAAAAATATAACACATTACTAAATTACAACTAATTATCGTCTTCTGAATGTGCTCCACAAAGCACAGGAAGATAATCTGACCTTAAATCCAGAAGAAAATGGAACAATGAATGAGAATATTGTAATCATTTTCTTCACTATCAGAAGACAGACAGACATGCCTTTAAATAGATTGCAAGTGATTTTGACCCCCCAAAACAACTGCCTAAGCTGAAATTCAACCAATTCGAAGAATAATGGCTTTGGTAATACTGTGAACATTTTAAGTGGTTCCAATTTAATAACAACAAGATTTTTTTTTTGTGCAATACCAATCATCAACAGGTAGACGATTTAATTACTAAAGCAAGGGCAGAGAATACCAAAAACAACAGTCAGAAAGCATTAAGAAAAACATTGTGCCCACACATCAAAACCGGTATTTATTTTTTCCTACTGAAACCTATTCTATGAAAAATTTTCACATCACTTACTCAGAGGTAGGATTCCCCCCCTATTCACTAGTACGTATTTCCAAAAGGCAAATCTTATTTCTGGGGTTATGTTGCTCAGAGACTTTTAGAACATGTCAAAGAGAAACCTCCAAACAACTCATCTAGTTTGGGTTTTTAGTAAACTATATTGCCAAAAGTGCCTGGTCATCATCCCTAGACACTAGTTAGTGACTTTGTAGGCAAGTCACACAAGTAGTGAAATCTGTCACGAATCTCAACACCGGTATGCAAAAATTTCTGGTTTCTAATGTAGAAATTCAGTAGTGTTTTAAACCCTGCCACAGCACTAGCTTTAGCTCTTTGCTAGAGAAAACAAAAGAGCATGAAAGACTGCTGTTGAAGAATGCACTCTACCTTTAACAAGAACCTACAAATCCTTTCAATCCCTAAACCCATTACTTCAAACTATGTGGCAACTCTAATAGTTAGTTACCTATTATACGGAGAAGCTGTTGATGCCATACCTACTTGTAGCATTTCCAGCTAGTTTTCAGAACTATTACCCACCTGTTGGTGCCAACAGCAACAAAAACCCATTCAGGAATTAACACAAAATAGTGCATAGTTCAACAGTAGATGCTAATTGTCTAAACAACACAAGACTAAGTGTTTTTCCAGCAAAAAACCCACTGGTAATCAGTGGCTAGAACCAAGCATTAGCAGCTTTTGCTTATTACATGTATTTCACATTGATAAACCTCACCCTGACCAAGTCAATTCTATGTGGCAAGACTGATGCATCCATTGTCTACAGTCACATTTCCTACAAGTTACACAGTGTCCGTGTGCTTGAAAATTCCAGGCATACTATGGTCCCTCAAACATCAGAAAGTAAGGTGCCATTTTGGTCATTTCTGATCTTGCACACCTTGTCAACAGCCAGCCTTTAACACTGCACATGTATCAGGTCTCTCAATAATAGAATCTTTGGGTTGGAAGGGACCTAAGGGAATCTAACCAGCTATAAAAATTTGTGCTGTTTATTCAAACAGACGGAAAAAAAACCTAGAAAAGACACATTTTATCTTTATGAGTACTCTTTATCTCCATCTGCTGCTCACTTAAACACTTCAGAAAGAATTCCAGGAGAGATTAGTAGAAATCAGTTTCATTGTAAGTTCAGACATTTATGAACCTTAATTTACCCAATTCTTTTGTGCAGTTTAAGCAATGCAGTAACAGATTATCAGTCATTAGGTTATGCTGCTTATTCCAGTCTCGCCCACAACCATCTCTATACCTGGGGATGAATAATATTAAAACGTAAAAAAAAAAATACACCAAACTTGGTAAAGCCTCAAAGGCAACAGAAGAAATCTGTATGTAGTTCCCTGCAGTCTTCGCTACCTGTACCAATTCCAGGCAAAAACAACTTCATACAGAGATTCACTTATCAAGTTGCTGGAAACATTCAAATAAAACAAAAAAAATCCCAACCCCTGACACACATTTGACTGATTTTCAGTGAAGTTATTGTTTTAAAGCTATGTTTGATCTATAGTGCCAAGTAACAGACTTCTGCTAAAATACTAATGCAACATTCAAGTTTCTACCTGCTGTATCATGCTTGTATTAAAAATACAAGCCTATATTAAATATTAAAAATAAAGCCTACTAAAATCTGCACTCTAAAATGCTAAATCATAAGAAACATAAGATTGGAAAAAGTGATTTAAGATTACATTTTCAGCTATGTTTCCAGAAGTTACCTGGTTTCCTTGCATTAAAGGGCATGTTTGGATGTATATAAATTCTTTCAGTAATTCTTATAAGTGAAAGTCTGTGTTAAAATTAACATGTTGCAACTAGAAAGCATTGTTGCAATTTAATGTAATGAAAAAGAACATGCAAATTATTTAAGTAAACTTGTTAGCCATTTACATGTCCTACTTTTACAAGTTATGGAGGTTTCTTTCTATAGAAATTTGTTCAGACAACTGGAGATGGGCAACAGTGCTTTTCAGCTAGCAACTACATTACTACAGCTAGTGAAGAAACAATTGGAACTTTTGACTAAAAATGTTACTACTTGCTGAACTAACAAGTCACATAAGGGACAGAAAAGCTCATTCACAGGTCAAGGTGAACACACAATTGGGTTTTATTTCTTTTTAAGACAGAACACATGAACTAGCACGTCTACATCCAAATACAGGAAAAGATAAGTTACTACTGTAACCACATTTCCAGACATTATGTTCTGTTACTGATCTTTTCCTACTCACGCTGGAGAAAGTTTGGTCAGAAAAAGAAAACCCAAACCCCAACATTTATGTCTCAAATCTTAGCCCAGGTAATACCTTCCAAAAGCAAGGTATCAAGTTTTACCTTAAGTAAAGGGAATGACACAGTTCCCTTTGGCTTGGAAGGGGACCAGGATTTCACTCTGAATAAAAATGTATTTTTTCAACTGTTTAGCACAACTCAGTGCTAATCTAGTGCTAAACTAGGGCAAATCTAGTCTTGTTGGAAGAAAGGAATAGGCCATGATTCCTAAAGAAATTGAATTTATTAAGACAGGCTGATCTGATCATTTGAAAGCAGTTCAAGAAAAAAAAAATCAAACTCATGAACAAGGTAGATGAAAGATATGCCTAAAGCAAAAGACAGAAGTACATTTTACCCTAAATTTATTGAAGGGAAAAGCAGAAGTGAAGCAACACCCACAGGTATTCCAATTTGGGATTAGTACTCTATCATCAGACTAATTCAGATCTAAGAGGCAAACTTCTACCTTTTTCATATGACAAATTGAGAGCTCTGCCGTACCATACTATTAATTCACGCTGTAACTCAAGTTTTGTGCCCCATTCTGGTAAGACTTTTTGCTTGAGTTCAGCAATTCTTTAGAAAAAGCTGCTAGAAATATCAGTTAAAATTTAAACATTGCTGATATTCAAAAGAGCAAAACAATGGGGATACAGCAAGGGCTAATTTAGCCACTTTGCATAATTTCAGATATTCCCCAGGGTGGCTACTTTACTTCAAAGTTTACAAGTTAAATACATCAATGCAAAGAACTGTAAAATACTGAAACCAAGAAAACTTCAGGTCACACTGTTTTTAGGAAAAGGCCTAAATTGTGCAGGAGTCTTGAGCCGGCCATGTGTAAAAGTGCATTTTATGTGACATTCATCTACACAGATGATGATCAAAAAGGTAAGTGCGATAGATTGGTAGATGCTTGCTAGCTTTAGCCAAACCAGCGCAGGCAATGGAAATGAAGATATTGAGGACTAGAAAGCCCAGGAGAAGCCAAACAAAATCCTGGTAACTACTTTAACCTACATCAACTCAATATTCATGCTATAATGTAAGCCACACTACAATGATCCCTTTACTTTGCTGAGAGCTCTGAGAGACGACAATCGAGAGCACGCTGAATGGGGCCTGACAACTCTTTCTCAAAGAAGTTATTTTAGCTAGTTCCTGGAATTAAGAAGAATCTGTCACAAACCTTTTTAATTTAATGATGGAGCAACTAATTCTCAAAACCATTTCCAGGCATATGAACACCAAGAAAGTCACCAGGAATAGTCAACATGAATTCACCAAGGGCAAGTCATGCCTGACCAACTTGATTAATTCCTACAATCAAGTGACTGGCCTGGTTGACAAGGAGAGAGCAGTGGATACTGTCTACCCGGTATGGTAGACAGTAAGGTCTTTGACACTGTCTCCCATAAGATCCTCATAAACAAGCTGTTGATGTATGGTCTGGATGAGCAGACAGTGAGGTGAACTGGAAATTGGCTGAGCAGCCAGGTCCTGGGGGTGATGATCAGTAGCACAGTCTACTCAGAGGCCAGGAACTAGTGGTGCACCCCAGAGGTCAGTACTGGGTCCAGTCCTATCTAACATCTTCATTAATGATCTGGATGATGGAGCAGAGTGTACTGTCAGCAAGTTTGCTCATGACACAAAACTGCAAGCAGTCGCTGATACACCAGGGAGTCATGGTGCCACCCACAGAAAAGGACCTGGGGGTCCTCGTGGACAACAAGTTGAACTTAAGATGGCAATGTGCCCTTGCAGCAAAGGTGGCAAATGGTAGCCTGGGCTGCATTAGACAAAGCATCACTAGCAGGTCAAGGAAGGTCATACCTTCCTCTACTCAGCACTGGTGAGGCCACACCTGGAGTACTGCATCCAGTTCTGCGCTCCCCAGTACAAGAGAGACACGGACAGACTGGAAAGAGACCAACAAAGGGCCACAAAGATGGTGAAGGGACTGGAGCATCTCTTCTGTGAGAGAAGGCTGGAGAGAGCTGGAACTGTTCAGCCTGGAGAAGAGAAGGCTCAGGAGGGTCTCATCAATGTCTATAAATACCTGAAGGAAAGGATCATAGAGGATGGAACCAGGCTCTTTCCAGCGGTGCCCAGTGGCAGGGCCAGAGGCAATGGGCACAAACTGAAACACAGCAAGTTTCCTCTGAACATCGGGAAACTTTTTATTTTTACTGTGAAGGTAAATAAGCACTGGCACAGGTTGCCCAGGGACTTTGTGAAGTCTCCATCCTTGAAGATACTCAAAAGCCATCTGGACATGGTCCTGGGCAACCGGCTCTAGATGGCTCTGCTTGATCAGGGGGATTGGACTAGATGACCTCCAGAGGTCCCTTCCAACCTCAACCATTCTGTAGTTCAGGTAAGAAGCTATGCATAGAGACAGAAAACAAAGATAACCCTTTCTCAAACTTTCTCTGCAGACTTAACAAAATTATACCCAATACCTGCAAAATTAAATGCCAAAGTGTATTGTTAAGCATTATGTTTAAAATACATTATTCCAAAACTGGAAAGTTGTTTTCTTCCAACCATCCAACTAAACCAAGTTACCTTAAAACAGATGCAGTGTTTTCCAGTCCTCAAACAACAAATAATCCATAAAAAGTGTAAATTTTCTGAGAAAGTAATTGAATTTTACCTTAAGGCAGTCACTACCATTAACAGCATTCTGGCACCAACAAAAATTCCACTTACAAAAGCTGTACGAAAGCACTCAAACATAAACCAAGTTGTGGTACATCTTACTAAAAAAAGCTCTTTTAACAAATCTTTTCTTTTTATTCTTGGAAGCCATAATACCTTTAAAACAAAGATTCAGGGTAACTGATGCAGTTCTCATGGATAAAAAGAAGAAATCAGAAGAGAAAAACAGACTAAAATTAACATGATCAGTATTGTGAATGTCCTCCAATGTCTTTCAGGCTTATTTGAATTTTTTCTAACAGAAGAACATGACTTTAGGAAAGGTCAGAAACTGGAAGAATCCTATATAGCATACACAAGCTCTTAACTGATTGCCATGATTCATTTCCATTCCCCAATAACTCTAAAATTTTAAATAAAATAATTATTTTATGTGCAAAACCCAAAAGTACCTCTTACGGAAAAAATAGTAGTACTTCAAATGCTGAGAGCAGATTCCTCAGCTCACTTCAGGAATTCCAAGGGGAGTATTCACAGAAGCTAGACTTGCAGGAACGTGACTTGCCCTGCTCAGGAGTCAGAAGAGAGAACAGGAGAGAAAAGTTCTTCTAGGTGGCAAGTCACACTAAAAACCAACTACAGATGCTACCGACTGTCTCCTCCAGAAGTGTCTTTCACTTCCTTGATGTCAGAAGCAGACTAGCCTCACTAGGCTGAGGTTAGCCTTTGAAGAGCTTTGCAATACCTCTTCCCTTAGGAAAAGCGAGCAACATTCCTCCCTCCCTGCAACTTTTGTAAAGCCTACATAACTGCAAATACTCTCAGTTTATTTTCAAATGTAAAAGACAGAAAAAGTCAATATAGTTTTGTTCTAAAGCTTGCTGGGTTTAGAAAATAAGGCTGTTCAAGGTGTGCTCTATGGCAGCAGCACACAGACATAAAACAGGAGACCTGCAGAGGTAGCAGCAGCCCTGCCCCAGGCCCTCCTTGCATGCAAACATCTCTAAAGTAACTACCTACAAAAAGGCCAAATTATTATATTCCTTCATCATCAGCTTAGAGTACCTTCTGGAAACCTCTACTACAGTAATACATAAGAATAAACAGCTCCACTCTGGACTTCAGTATTTATGTTATAGAAAGCAAGCCATAACTTTCTCTTCGGGGAAAACTTTCGCTTTAGAAAGTTTTCTAAAACTAGCCTAAAGCCTATGCAACTTCTCATGAAAAGGAAACCTTTCAGGATGCTGCAAATAGATACTTAGAAGCCAAAGCAGACCACAAACTAAATCAGCAAATGCAGCTATATATACTTGAATAAGTATCCAATGTCAAAGTTTCTGCTTAAAAAAAGCTATTTTCCCAGAATAATTTCCCCCCAAAAAACTGATGATTCTTCACACTCATTATAAAAAAGAAAAACCAAAAAAACCTACATACAAGCCCCACATCATGCACCCACATATAAACGTGGAAAGATGACTTAGAATGAAACAGAACTGACACTTTTGCAAGATATATGGTCCGATAATCAAGTATCAGTCATTGAATATGAAACATCTGTCAAAAGCTGTCCTTCCTCAATAAAGGATCTGAAAAAAAAAAATTGGCCTTTTGATTTTCTCACATTTTTTAAAATAAAGAGAAAATACATTAATTTTACTGCCTCATTCAATAGCTTTGGTTACATCATGTGTATTTAGGGTCTCTCTCAAATCTTCATTCATCTGCTTTTGGCCTGAGGCCATTTCATTCAATATGGAAGAATGCGAAGGTTTTAATTATGCTTTATAAGAAGTTCATGAACCCATAGGCTTGGAAATGTTCATTTCTCCAATATTACAACATCAGACTATTAGCAAGATACCTCTAAGGAGAAATGTAAAGTCCTGAAAAAGGTGCCTTTCTGGTACTGAAATAAGACACATATCAAATAAATTGTTAAAAACTAAGTATCATTCATATCAGTAGTACCAAATAAAATTCCCCTTAGCATACTTAAGGATCGAGCCAAAGGCAACCTCCTGGAAGAGTAGAGAGCGCTAGGAGGACCAAGAACAGAAGTAAAAAAAACCCCACACCCTATTTTATTGAGATGAGGACACAAGAATGATTCAGAGCAGCTTATGGGGGGGGGACACATAAAGCAAAAATGCGTAAGCTTGGAAGGGACAATAAGTTAATGAACTACTGACATTATTTTCTTCCATTAAGGACAGAAGTCAGTTCAACTTCCTCCTTCTACCAGAAGGCTGGTCTAGTGAAGACAGAAGAACATCTTTACCTCACTAAAACTCTTCACATTGATCCATGTGACATTCTTATTAACAAACCAAAAGAACACAATCTAGATAAAATTGCCGAGATAAAGACTGTTTAACTACTTATGTAACTTTAAAGTATACACTATTTGCTGTTAAAATCTGAGCATGTTTCAAGCGCTGCCATGGGCCTGGTTCTGTACAACTTCAAAAAATGAAGCATGGATATAGCCCACTTATATGTGAATTGCATTAAGGCATGAAAAACGCTTTGGAAAGCAGGAAAAGTATTTACATTTGAATAAACACTCAATTTCACTGATGAACATTAATGACTTGCTGTTGCCAAAAGAGTAATCCCATTTCTCTGAATCCTCCTCCACCATTCCTGCATACCAACTACAGCTCATCTGGCCTTTCATTGTCAAACTGATTTAATCAGCAAATCGCGGGGGGGGGGAAGCTAAGAGGCAGGGAGGAGTGTGGAGATCAGTTCAGTTCTCCTTACACATCTCCAAACTGTTTTCTTCTACTCTGAGTCAGCTCAGCAAGGGCTCAAATAAACGCCAAAGTCAAAGCGGGGAAGCAGTGGGAACAAGGCAGAGGGTGAGAAGTGGTCACAGTGTGCTGTCAGATTGAGTCAACCACATCATCACATCAAATTCACAGTCTTAACAGACACGATCCAAAAAAATAGGATGACACTCCACAAAATTGCAAAGTGGAAAGTATTCATGAAGACCATGTTCTAATAGATGAGGAATGCAAAGAAGGATCAGCTAAATACAATATATAATCAGCGGAAGGTAAGTCAATGTCATAACACCAGTAAAAACAACATCTCATGTAAGCTACCACAGATGTGCATTCTAGTCCATACCGCACTCTTGCTTAGTTGTAGATCTTCTATAAAGCTTGATAGGCAGGGCTTCATTTCAAACTAGAGAAGGAGCAGAAAACAAACAAGAATAGGTGGTTTCAAAAAACACAGCCTAGAA
Organism: Phaethon lepturus; assembly: GCF_000687285.1. Taxonomy (NCBI): domain Eukaryota; kingdom Metazoa; phylum Chordata; class Aves; order Phaethontiformes; family Phaethontidae; genus Phaethon; species Phaethon lepturus. The sequence continues at coordinate 15,042 of NW_010516952.1, read as the reverse complement.
AAGTTTTGGGTTTGTTTTTTTTTTTTTTTTTTAAAAGAGCACTCATTTAGGGCAGGGAGGTGGAAAAAAACCCCAAAATCACACAAAACAAAAACACAAACACTGCCATTTTGGTATGGAAAAAGTTCAGAAATAGATTTCTTTTCCATGTCTCTTTGGGATTAAGAGCAGAAAAAAACCTAGATTAATTCACAGACAAAAGTGATTGGCATTGAGATTTGGAAGGGAACTAATTGTGAAGGAAGAGCAATAGATTGTCCAAAGAGATATGGAAAACCATTTTTGCCAAATTTGACGAATAGGCCAGCAATGAGCCTTTATACCAAAGAAGGCCAACAGCATCCTGGGCTGCATTAGGTAGAGAATTGCCAGTGCATCGATGGAAGTGATCCTTACTTTCTAGTCAGGACTGGCGAGACATGTGGAATGCTGGGTCCAGTTCTGGACTTCCCAGTACAAGACAGGCATGAACATAATAGCAAGAGTCCACAGGGCCACAAAGATTCACACCTTGGAACATTCGTCATACTAAGTCAGAGCTGGGACTGTTCAGCCTGGAGAAGAGAAGACAGAGTGGATCTTGTCAAGGTGTATAATTATCTGATGGGAGGGTGGAAAGAAGACTGAGACAGACCTGTCTTAGTGATATCCAGCAAGAGCAAAAGAAGTAGCAGATACAAACTCAAATACAGGAAATTCCATCTCAACATCAGGAAACACTTTTCCAATGTAAGGGAGACTGAACACTGGCACAGGTTGCCCAGAGGCTGTGGAATCTCCATCCTTGCAGACATTCAAAACCTGACTAGACATTCCTGAGAAGCCAGGATGGACTAAACAGTTTCCACAGACCACTTCCAACCTCATCCTTTCTACAATTCTGTGATTTTTGCACAGCTGCAAATCCAGGTATGATGTACAGAAAAGCTATGATATAATAGCATCACCCAAGGCCAGACAATTATACACAGCAGAGAAAATTCCCATGTGCTTCATTAATTGTCATTACTTATCATTACAGGATTCTGAACAAATCGTTTAAAGATATTGAAGAAACACAGAGAAAGCTTGACATGATCCTGGTATATACACAGTGTCATTGATTTAATAAGACACTACAGAAGAAGATTAAATTACTGTTGTATGTTAAGAACAGCATTCACCTATGAAAACAAATCACAAATTGTTCATGGCTCAGCTGTGCAGACTTGAATGCCTTACAACACATTATTCTGCAACCTAGTGCGGCTCATAAATTAGGGAAGGTCAGGCTGTTCAACAGCAGATTAGAAGAAACCCAGATGTTTGCAAAAAGCCCATAGCACTGGAAATACACTTCGCCACACGCTTTTCCAACCTGACCTGAACCAATGTCCCAGCATGACACCAGTGATTAGTCTGTTGCTGAACATGGAGCTCTCAAATGACTCATAGGTTACAAAATCCTGGAAGCTTGTGATCATAAGGCAGTAAACTGGCAGTCCAAAAAGGGACTACTTCTTAAGCCTTCCTCCCCACTTTATTAAATATATAAATAATAAATATAAAAATATAAATAATAATTATAAATCATTATAAACTGCCCATCATACAGAACTAATTCTCACACAATTCCTGTTGGACATGCTATTCTTTACTTTTCAGCCTGAACTTCACTGAGCCTACAGCAAGTGCTGAGAGTTTTCTTTCCAGGAGAGGTACAGTAGGAAAATAGACACAAAAGGTCTACAACATGCTAATTAATTATTTTCCCTAAGGATCTACCACTGTACTTTGATGGGTCTGTAGAGCAGTATAAAGCCCGTGGATACTTAATTTTCCTTTTTGGATATTCATACCACTAATCTATCACCAGAAACGTACAAACCTCATTTAAATATTACGAGGCTGCAGAGGGTGCTCCAACACTACTTAGAGACAGTTCAAGCCCCACATTCCTCTGCAAATCACTCATTGATTTTTCAGAAGTAATTAGAATTTGGAAAAAATTTTGAAGGCAGGTTAAGATTAGACTTCCCCTAACACCTTGTTTTATCCAGACAGAAGGGTGATGAGAATAAAAAAAATTCTTTTTCCCCACATCAACGGAAGGTGTTCTGAGTGGGAATAACATCTAGAAAGGCAGCATTTCTCCATAACATTATCTTCTTCCTGCACCTAAGATACAAACACCTAATTGCTCCACATGGATCTAATGGACTGCAGAGTGGGGAAGGCAGGCACGTAGACTTGGAAACACGTATCATCAACCATATTACTCCTAAGGTCCTTAAGCAAATAACATCCCTAGAAGAAAATTCTGCTACTTTAAGAGCACCTCCTCAAAAACAGCAAAGCTTTTAGCTCTTTTTCTGATCACCCAATACCACTATAATGCTCTCTCAGTGCAGAATGAAGTGGTTTGTGCAGATAGTGCTTTACTCTTGGGGGGGGGGGGGCAGGAATCCACAAAATAAGAGAGTACCTCTACTTTTGTATCGCAGATCTTATTTTTTATTTAGCACTGCAGAAGTTTTATTTGCTACTTTTCAAGTAAGCAAAGTGCAGATTAAAACACACACAAAAAAAATCTTATTTTGGCTAAAATTAAATTTAACAATAATTTGTACTTATTCCCTTTCTTTTACAGTTTTTTCAATCTCATCCCAGTAAGCACACAGTGGAAAGTGTTACAGTATCTGACAATACTGCCATTTAAATATATTAATTCTGAGCCAGCTGATGAACATTAAATAAAGACTTTTAAAGGCTTTGAAATTTTTTTTTTAAATGTTGAAATAGTGTAGTTAACTGATCCTTCATTTTACTGGCTTGAAGCCCCAAATTAACAAGTTCTAGGTTTGACAGTTCATATAATGAACTTGAAACAGAACAGATATGCCAAACACACAATAGAGTATTAACCAAATGCTTTAGTACCTTCACAAATTTTTTTTGAAAAAACAGCTAGCTCAAAGCATAAAGTACTTCAGGAACCTGAAAACCCTGCCCTTTCATAACTCACTGTCTTGCCTCACTACCTCTACAGAGTTTTGCTTCCAGCAAATTCTATCTGTGCCTTTGTCACTGCAAGCTTACTTGCATTAACATTTTATACATGTTCTGCACCTTAATGTCACCTAAAAATAACTTTGGGTGAGCCTGTTTTACAGTAAAGAACTGAATCAGGAGTCCAACTCCTAGTCCCCATGTGACTTCACCGGGGTTTCAGACTGTTCTCTGCATTACAGGAATCAACATCTGTCATACAAAAAGAAAGAGCAATAGAATAGGTGCATTTTGGATTAGGGTTTCATTTTACCATTATTTCTATTACGAATATAGCATAAGAAACAAGCACTAACGACACTGAAGATGCAGCTCCATAGTTGGTACAAGGTAATACGAAGACCATGCTGCCACCAAAAGAGGAGTTCGTGCTACCCCTCTCCTCGATTAAGCTGACAACTAACTCTACAAAATTATATAAACAAGGTAAGTAAGTTTCCACCTGTGTCAGAAAGCTGAACCAACGCACAACATGCCCACACAATTGCCAGTACTAGAATCACAGAATCATTAAGGTTGGAAAAGACCTCCAAGATCATCAAGAACAAGCACTTAACTTCTTGCTGGTAATAAGGAGTTAAGACAGAAGCACATGGCCGTATGCTGAAGCACCAGCAGCACACTAGCAGCGTTTCTGCACTTCCGTTGCTCTTGGTTGATTTAAAATTCACAAGGCGCGCGCACAAGGATTCTTGATAGGAGCCCTACACTGTGAGCACTGGGGAAAAGGAATACGTCTCCCTTTGCTCTGAAGGGATCACTACTGCACTAATACATTTGACTGTATCTTACAGTACTTCAGGGAAGATTTATGTCATTATAATAACAAGTTGCCTAATAAGCAGTAAAAGAAGCAAGTCACAGCAGTATACAATAACAGAGTTAAGTAATCAAACTTGTGACACGGGGTAACGATAAGACAGACTCACATTGTATCAGAAGAGTTTGCAGCGAACAGCTTCAAAGGTAAAGTTTAGTCATTGCTGACAAAACCTTTATCCAACGCTGCAAAACCTATATACATCACAGATGCCAGCATTTGAGACACTTGTAATTTCCTACTTCATGAGGCACTTATCACATCAACTTTTTTTTTTTTACACAAATAAAAAAAGTAACATCTCTAAGCAAAATACCCCACCCCAATGAAATCAATTTTCTGTACTTTGCACTTAGGACTCACAGCCTGATATTTACTTGGAAGATACACTCCCCCCTCCAAATTACAGAAGCATTTCAGTAGAAGAAAACCTTTTTTCCAGCTCCAGAATCTTTGCATGTCAACATACACCAGTGATTTTACCACAAGGGGGAGATGAGGAAGACAGACAGAACTGATTGGAGGCATGGTTAGTGAGGCATTGGTTTAAACACGACTAATTAACAGTTGAAAATCACCATTACCTATCTTCCATATGTTCTCATTTGCACGCAAGAGTTGGACAGTGAATCTTAACATATGGCAACAAGTAAGTTGCACTCCAATCTTTGAACAGCGAAGTGCATACAATCTGGTCTGCTGCTTCAGCTGTAAAATGTTTTTGCAGCGTAACCTAAAAGGAAAAATAATCTCATACAAAGTAGTGGACAGGGAAAAATAGCTAATGAGGAATAAAAGGGCTAAGAAACCCCCAAATTAAGCTTATCTGGCTAGTTTGGCCATTGGCTTACATTTAAGGGCACTAAATAACCTCATCTCACCTTCATGCCTCAGTCCCCCATTTGAAAGCTAGGGAGAATGACTATTTGTATTTGAAAGACACACAGATGATACACAAGTTTTGCACCACACACAACACACATACACACACAGAGAGAGAGAGAGAGAGATACAGACACAAAGAGAAATAACTATAAAAAAAGCTGGAACCAACCTCACAGTATTTCATTGCATGACCTGACTGATAACAAATTACTCTGGGCTTAAGCAAAAATTGTGCTTAGCTTGCTTACCTTAAAACTAATGTTTCCAGGAGAAAGTGTGTCACCTATTAACTCTCCAGGAGCACTCATGAAGTATTATTTATGATAGTCTTACACAGTTTATCTTTTTTCAACAAGCAGGAATTAAGATCTCTCAGAGACATTTTTTTCTAAACTAATAAAAAGCTTATTAAGCACCAGTCAAGTCAGCTGAATTTAAACAATTTACCTCTTTGTTTCATGTAGGAAACAAAAGGAACTAGGCACCTTCAGTTCACCTACATTTGTTTGTTGACATCAGAACAGTACATTATATGTATGTGTATATATAGATTGATACACATATTACATCAAGAAATTAACATTTTTAATGTACAGTAAAAAATTCTTTTAATTTCTTATACTGAAAAACATGTCATAGCTTTTTTAAAAAGTTACATCCCAGTTCCATATCTAAAAATACTTCAAAATTCAGAGGTATGAGTTATTTTAACATTAATTTACTGGTTTCTTGTTACAAACTATTCACAGCACTGTCTACTATGGAAGTGCCAAATAGTAACTGGAAAGAAGAAATCAACTGAAAAAAAATAGATACAACCCAAGGCTAAGGCCTTCTTAAAGAAACTCATTATCAAAAGAGATACTGTGGCCAATTAATTCAGAAAATATATCTTTAAAAATAACTGGACAAAAAAATTAAAGTGTCAAGGGAATATATGCTCTGAAATAAAGATAAATGCCCAATAACAAGCCTTGCTTCCTTGCCTCTTCTAGCAAGAGAAGTGGAAAAAAGAGCCTACTGCCTTTCTACTTCCATACCTGTCTTCCTCCTGTCACCAGTACTATCCAGTATAGTATTTGTCAAGTATCCTGATTGAAATCAAGAGGGAAAAAAATTTGTAGCAAGTCTGCAGTTATGTACAAAACCCCCCAAAAATTCTAGGGGGGAAGTAATGTCTTTGTTAGGGAAACAGAAGCCATCGCAAACAGTGAACAAAACTTTTCAACATAGAGAGATATGATATAGGCTAAGGAAAAAAAAAAAACCCACACAAAACCCAACAATAATAAAAAACCCACAAACAAAACCCCATTAAATCAAAAGCCAGTCTTACTGAAATTGAGAACATTTGCTCTGGATATAATTTATCTTCCTCAAATATACTCAATCAGCTGCTTAGACAAAACAAGTAGAAAAAAAAACCCCAAAGTACCATAAAACTACAATCAACACCCTTCCATAAAATGCCTCCAAAACACCCCCATGCTACCTGAAATCAGTCTCCAACATGAACACATCAGTTCTGAACAAAATGCTCAATAATCACTTCAATATAAAGAAGATTAGACAAATTAACAATTACAACAGTGAACACCTGTCAATAAACAAACAATATGCACATTTTAATATAAAGCACATCAAATAACCTGCCCTCTTCCAATTATTTGCTGGTGATCATGACATAACATTCTTACGCTGAATTTTATACAAAAATTTTAAGATAGCTATGAGGTGCACAGGAAGATCATTCCTTGAAAATACCCTTGAAAGAACCCATTGCTACCTGTAAGTCTTCAGAACAGACCTCCAGATTTGGCCAAACTCACCACCAGAAGCATACATATCAAATGGAAACAAACTTCCAGAAAAATCCATGTGAAACTTTCTAGTACCTCTTTACAACCAGCCAATGGAGCCTATGCTCCAAGAACGCAATACATTTCATCTATGGCACCACACGTCCTCACAGGATCTACACTCATGTAACTACACAATCACGTGTTCAAGGATGAACATGGATCAGCCATCACTAAGGGACACAGAAAAACCTAGTCACCATTTCCACTTCATCTCTTATGTCTCAGTGAGGACAGGCAACACTTCTTAAAACACAAAGCAAAATAAATCATGGCTTCAAGATGAGATTTGTTTGACGGCCCTTAACATTTTTTCCTACTCCTTACATTTTATTAACTCTTCCTTATTCCTGAAGAGTTTCATCCATCTTGCACCACAACATGACATCATTTCAATTGCGTCAAGGTATTTTTGTAAGGCTGTCAACTACATCAGGTATACTGGTCCAGCTTTGTAAAAAATACTTAAAAAAATAAATATGTTCACCAGTGCAGACACTCTCGATATATGAATCTTGAAAATAAAGTAAAAGCAGACAGTGCTTTGAGAGGATTTGGAGGTTTTTAGAGGAAGCATATTCTTATTTGTATGGTAAGAGCACACAAAACTCCAGCAACTGGACTAATACAGCAAGGTGAAATTTCTGCCAGGAGAATGGTGCTTACAGAAGGAGAATTAGAGAAAAAGGCACCGATATGAGTGCCCATACCGTTCCTAAAAAAAGATGCCTAGATGACAAACACGCAAGACCCCTTTCATGCTCAGCTCCTTTAATGGGAGGATACAATAACCTCAATAAACTGGGTTTTTGAACATCTGATGAACTTCAGAATTTCAGTCAGGAAACATTTCCTACATTAAAAGGTTTACAAAGGAAGGTGAGAATTAGAAGAATGCAAAGCAGAAATGCAGAACACCCTGAGCATCCGGTTAGTTTAGCTACAACCACCTATAATTCTTAGGGATCAAAGTGCCAGTCAATGGCAGGAATTAACATATTCCAGCATAAACATCACCCCAATTTAAATTAACCTGTGTCTCATTTGAAAATAAAGAGCAGGCATTTTGAAGGAGTAGAAGAGTAATCCTCCTTTTTTTCCTCCCTCAAACTATTTTTCTTACATTTTTATCCCAAGCATTTTCTTCACCACTATCCTTTTCACTTGTCTCCCTTTCAGTGTCCTTTTCCCCATTTGCTTTCCTTTCATTCACCCAGTGTGGTGTACATGGAACCAATATGATGCTCACTCTTACTTCACTCATTCTGAACAGCTATCAAGTATGGATGAAGGCCCTGTGAGAGAAAAGAAAAATGAGTTTATGGCCTATAAAGAGCAAAGCAGAGGTAGTCCCTACATGACGCTTTCAGAGGTCAGCGGTCCTTGCTGTAGATTGTTAGGCACTTTAACAGCCTCACTGCAGAATCCTATTTCCTTTCATAACTCGGTTCCTGTCGATGAGCTTTTTAGGGCATCTTACTCCTAAACAGGATCAAAAGCAATAATACTACAGGTAGTAGAGAATGGTGAATGTAGAGGAACTGGAGTAAGAACCACCATCAATAGAATCACAAAGATCAAGAAAAATTGCCAGGCTAGAAGCCTGAGGAAGTAATGCAAAACAGTAACTACTGGGGAGAGAAGGAGGAAAATCCTATAGCCTGCAGGCTAGAACAGAAACACACAGTCAGAATGTAGCAAGTCTGACCCACATCATCAAAACGCATAAATAAGAGCAAGACCTTCCAGTTATAGCAGCAAGGTATACTGAGACAGGAAGGCTGTATCTAAGTTGTCCAAACAGTCCCTCTCCTGTCAAAACTCACTCTTCCCTATATCCTAAATCTAAACCTCTGAAATGCATTACAACTCTTGTCACTCGCCTGTTTTCAAACAGCAGGCAGCTGACATTGCCTCAAAGGAAAACTGTGTTCTATTACCCCGAGCTATCCATCAGACATAGGTTAAGTGCTTTGCTTTAGCTGACTTGGGGATAGCTTGAGTTTATAGGATTCAACAGCTTCAGCTAGCATGGAATGCAGCAGCTCACTTCCTCAATGCAAGCAGAGGGCATATTGTCATTATACCAAATATCCCCGGCTTGTAATTTTCGATACAATAAAGAGTTGGAATATTTGTTGTCATCTTGAAAGTAAAAAAAAAAAGATTCAGCTGAGAACAGGTAAGAAACTCCAATTTAGCAGCATCCTCCAGTAAAATGACCAGGCTCTAGAAACTTGCTCTTTTACATGCACTATGAACGCTGGCCAGTCTTCAAAACATGAGCCTTCAATTAATTTAACATCATTATTTAAAAATAGTTTTACTGAATTAATTTAAATGTCACTAGCACAACTGCCATAAAGTAGATCTTCATAACTATTAAGGCAGTTAAATAAAGCATGTCAAAAGTATTTTCACTGTTTATTTTTCAGTTCAGTAAGAAAATATTCTTATTTGGTCCAATGCAGAGGGTATTTTTGGCAGGTTTGGTTTTTTTGTTCTTCTAAATAACCTAGAAAGAATGCATTGTGATCATTAAAAAGCATTTTTTTCCAAATCCTGATAAGTACCACCACATGGGAGGAGGAGGGGAACAGAATCTAAACACCCAAAACAAGTTTCCAAGAGAAAGAGCAGAAGATAGTCTCCAGCACAAGGGACACATTAGGTGACATCAATTGCTGCTTGAGGAAGTTTATGAAGAAAATGCTTACCTCACTAGAGTGAAACTCAGCTTTAAGCACTGAGAAGTCAGTAGTCATTCTGGAGACCAGAAGTATAAATGAATTGAAAACTGATTAGACATTTCAAGGAAAAATGTTCAGGAGCTATTGAATTATAAGGGTACAATCTGCAGCTAAGGAAACTTCTGTGCTGCAGACTACCACAAGTTTAAGGGAAAGCCCAGGGGAAATATCAGTTTCTATTCATCTCATCTTTTTTCCCCAGGCATCCGTTACAGGACACTGAGAAAGAGATAACCACCAGACATCACACCAGGCTCGACAGACCTTTGATCTGATATGGTATGACTCTGCTCACAGTAATCCAGATCAAAAATAATTTTGTCAAGGTGTATGTATTTCTCTCGCATCAGAGTAATTAAGAACAGCCAAGCAATTCTCTTAATAGACAACTGCAATAGTCACCGACTTCCCTTTTTCAGATACAGGTAAAAAAACAAAGGCTAAGAAACAATATGACTGCAGGCAATTATCTTCAGCCAGCTGCAGAGCGAGAATAAAACAGCGAAGAATTACTAGTTTCCACACTTTTGTTCAAACCACTAGATGGTGCTTCTAAAATGAAGCAATTCAGTATGCAAAAATCTAAAAATGAGTAACGTATGCCAATTTATAAGTTGCCTTCCTCAGGATTGTTATCAATAGCAGTGATTAATGTGGTTCAATAGCTGCAGCCTCTGATCAGACAGTAGCAACAAGAATAATTAAGCAGATAATTGAGATCAAAGATCTGATCATGAAAATAGTGGATTTCCAAAAACCCAGTAATTGCTGTTTCCCTTAAGTAAGAAAAACTTCTTCTGTCTTTGAAAGTCATTAGATGTTAACATAAATATTGCATTAAATAACAAGTTCTGTTCACAAACTGCTGTGCCCAAAGGCTTTGATTACTGTACAGCATCAGTAAAAAGAAGCTTTATGCTACCAATAGCATTTACCTTTTCTTTCACTCTCCATTCAAGTGGTTTTCTCTAAGACATTTTTCCCACGATTGAACTTGCTTTAGTTCTCTTCTGTAAAGATCAAACACTTCACTTTTAAGATTCTGAAATTCTAGCTAAAATAAGATGCTAACTGCTTTCTACCTATCATTCTGTAAAATCATCTTTCCTTTTTCATTCACTCCCCCAAAACTAGTCTCAATTTTGCTTGCCTACTCCAGTAGCTTCATCCTTTTTCATTTCTGACCATTTCCTTCCATCAAAACAACATTTAAAATAATCCTCGCTCTTCCTGCATCTCATTCTACTGACCCAACTTTTAAAACTCTCTTCACCATATGTTAAGCACATAGTCAACTGTGTAATTTTTACTATCTTCCGTTCTTGTAGAATTCACACTTCTATTATCTTTAAAGACCTCTTCCTCTTTTTCTACTTACAACCAATTTTTTCCAACTCAAATTCCTACAAACGTGTTTCCTCTCATCTTTTAAAAAAAACAACTCCGTTTTGACTATTTCGTATTGTATTTCACATCTTTTACTTCTTTGAGTCAGCTCTGCCACTAAGCAACCCTGACAAGACTACTGAGAAAGATTACCTTATGCATAGCTTTTAATGTTCAACACTCACCTAGGACTTTTTTTTTTAAACACTTGTGTAAATTAATGCAGAAACTCTGAAAGGTCATTTGATACTGGGGTTTTTTTGCCATTAGTTCTCACTTTTCTACTTTACAGGATTGCTCTTGATCCCCTATGAATGCTCTCTCTCTTACTGGCATGGGATCTTCTTCCAAAATACCCACTTACTATCTCTTGTTTTAAATCCTTTTTAAACTAGCATACCTATTTTTTTTCCGAAGTCAACTTTAACAACTATTATTAGCAACTATTATTACTAGCTGTGGCTTACTTTTGCAAGATGTAGCTTAGTAAGAAGGCCCTTAAGGTCAGAGAAAGGCACTACACATGAACACAGAAACAAGCCTTCTCCAAGTACCAGCCATTCCACTTATCCCTAAATATTACTTTTGATCAGAGAGCACCATTGCTGAAGCATGTTAACAGGAAGCAAGAACCTCTTGCCTTGAAGGTGGATCTGCTAACCCAGCTGCAGAAAGTAATTATCAGATTTAAAAAAAGAAACCAATGAAAAGTATTTCAGAACAAATACCCAGGAAGATAGCAACTACAGTTCTCAGCATCTCCAAGCACTCCAGAGGGAGAAGGCACATAACCTCCGAAGCATATGAAAGAGGTCTGCTGAGTACCTACTTAACAGTAAGTGTTCACTCCTAGTTACAAGTTGAGGCCCTTTCCATAAACCCATCTTCACACCCCCGTGGGAGTTACAAAGCCTTTTACTTAAAACAGACACTAACTCCACAACTGTACCTTGGCCAATCTTAGATAAAGAGGTGTTTTAAAAAAAAAAATCATACAAAACCTCCAGGCTTATGCAAGCCTTGTGAGCATCATTTAACTGGGACAAAACACTCACAAAGCAGTATCTTTACTACCGAGGACTGTGAATTTTGTGTGAATTATAGGAACATAAAGAAGTTCTTGTGGTAAATGTCGAAGAAGTTCTCATTATTTTATTGTGTAAAAGAAACTAGGAGCAAAATTAGGTTAGCAAATGCACAACTGAAATATCAAAAAAAGAAGGTAAGGTCTACTGAAAAACACATGTTCCTTGGCTTTTGTTTCCCAGGTAAACGTTTATTCAGATTCATAGATGTAAACACAAAATAAGCAATATTAAAAAAAAAAAAGGAACAAACACTAAAGGTGTTTCAGTCTGTTACGCTAAACAGATTAATAACATCTTGAAGTCATGGTTAGAGACAGATTATTCCCCCCCCTTCCTCCCCATCAAACACTAAACAGTTCTTTCAAAATATAAATAAACTTGAGCTCAATTCAAGAGAGCTACCCCAGTGAGATAAGTTACCCACGCTTTTTTCAAGCTAGTCTCTAGATTTAAGCAGCAACATTCACAGAAATTATTCTGCATACTTTGGATATCAAAAGCATTTCAAAACTCTGCAAAATCAGTCCAGTTCTGTATTTTTGCTGGATGCTCAGATCTGCCCAGGAGCAGGTTCTGACCTGACACCTGTGGAATGCTCCAGCAGCAGAAGGTACAAGATAAGAAATTCCCTGACGTGACAGGAAATATTTCTATTGTATCCATGCATAGAGACAAATATTTTGATTTAGAAGGAATCATCCTTTTTCTCAGAAAGGTGGCAGTGCCTGGGAAGGTCAAACAGAGTGGCCATTGTTCCACGAGTGTGCTCCAGTTCAGGAACAGTATTGCTTCAAATCACTCCTCTGCATTTTCTCCTGGTTCAAAAGCAAACACCACCTCCCCCTCCAAAAACTTCACGCATTCAATCTGCAGTCCCCAAAAGGAAAACACATCTTACAGAAAACTTTTAAAAAATTAAACAACAATTGATGTGGTGGAGGAGGCTGGAAGCAAAATCTCATCTCTGCTCCGTCTCTAATACATCAGTTAAAAGTCTGCCTCCTACCAGCTACAGAGATCACGTCACTGCTATTTATTTCATTCTCCAGTTACCTCTACCATCGGCATTTGATCTGGGTTATTAAAATCTGGTATATCAGCATACCTGAAGAATAGGGCTGGACAGGAAGAGCGCTGACTGCACAAGGATCTAGGAAAGTCATGCTGTTCTCGTGACATGCTCACAATATTAGTCAAGACTTTCCACTTCCTACACCCACATTTTCTCTCCCATCCTTGGTACATTCAGGGAGAGATGCAGCAGTTACCAAGTAAATACCTCTGCCTAGATGCACGTCCCTGCATCTTACAGTAACTTGACTATTATCCTGATAGTGATTAACAAGATGGAATTACAAAACTATCTGCTCTATTCCATTTCCTCGTCTCCCTCATCTACAAAGATTAAGCTGGATTAGTTTACATATTCTGGGGTTGGGTTTTTTTAGGAAGAATTATGAAACGGTTCCCCTGGGATTAAGCTAAACCATATATTCACATTCCTGAACGGGCTGTACCATGAATTTGCTGCGCTCTGATGCCACCCCCCTCCACCTTCGAAAGTATCTTTGAACGGCAGAGCCGTAGGCCAAACGCCCAGTAGCATCAAAATCTGCTGCCACGCGGAGGTTCTATTATATGATATTAAGATCTGGAATACTTCAGAAGAAGCATTCTCCATCACTGGTAGTAGCAAAATCTAACTGATAAAATGTACCTGGCATCTGAAGTACTTAACAGCATATTATAACTAAGAACACAAGTCACTAGTGGTGATAGCCCCCAGCAGAATAAATATTCAAACAAGTCATCTTCAAAGTACATCATATTCAAAACCGTTTCAAAATGGACTGTGGAACCCACTAACCTTATGTGAAGGAATCCTAAGGATTCCTTGACAAAACAGGAAAGCAAGTAGTATAACCAGTAAAGTTAGTCTCTAAATGTGGGCTCCTCCATTTTATTTTCTACCCAAGAAGTGCTAGTGAAGCCTCTGTGTATTTAACTATATTACCCATACAAATCCAATAGGCACAGGAGAAAAAAAAAAAAGCTTATTTTTGAAGGAACACATATTATTACAGTTTACCAGTAGCCCATTTTGAATACGAGTACAAAAATGATGTAATAAGCTACTGAAAATAACGAAAACTATCTGCAAAAATAGTATACACTTACAGCAAAAGAGACACGCTGCTGGTTTTAAACTAACAGCGGTAAATGTTACATATATGAGGCCCAGTGTCATGCGACAGGCTTGGGAAATTCCTTTACCACAGAAAAGTCCCACAAAAATATAAACATATACTGTTTGACACAGACCTTGGATGCTGAACATACAGCATACAACACAGGAACAGTATATTAATAAGTAAGTTTTATAATAAGAAGACGAAAATGCAGTTGGAAAGAAAGTTAATGTGAAATCTAATTAGTTTTGATAAAAAATAGTGACAAAAGCTACATTTGGAATTATTTCTTCTGCATTTAAGATTACCAATATTTCTTTTTTTTCATTAACTCTTAGTTGTTCCTTGGTATAAAAGATAAATAACAAAGTTTATTGAAAGCTACCTGTAATTTGCTACTATATTTTCAGTTACTTCATCTCTAAATTATTTTCCTTTCAGTTATTAGCAGCAATATCAGACAAGTATGTGTTCTTCAACAGTACTCACCAGGGTTATGACTACATACAAAATCCATAAAGCCAGCACAATCTGAACTTTTATTTTGCACTATCACCTCGACTTTTTTTTTTTTTTAAAACCCAGCATACTGGCTGTAATTCGAGCGAAAGAATTGTGTGCATGGACGACTTACAGAAACAAGGCTTAATGCTATTACTTAAATTAAAACGTAATGGGAAAAAAAAACCGGGTAGCGACAGACAGGGACAAAGAATTAAATCAAGTGCTTTGTAAGGTAAGAAAGTACACTGACTGCTGTAACGCCTGGAGGGAAAAAAAGGATGCTGTAGATGTTCAAAATCAGTAATGCCCTTCATACACGATCTGAACATCACATGTGAGACAAGATCACTCTCCAGACAGTTGTTATTTAACTCGTGCCAGATGATGATAATTTAATTCCAAAGCAAGCTATGATTCTTGGATTCCTTCCAATAATTTCAAAACGAAAAGAAATGGGCAGAAAACACACACCTACAGAGCACCATTCAACAATTTTTTTTTTTTTTTTTTTTG